>NC_092156.1:9098976-9398976 GCF_045791955.1 Oncorhynchus clarkii lewisi | reverse complement strand
GTTAAGTTAGTCTAGCCAGCTAAACTTGTAATCATGGTCAAATTATAGACCACAGGGCCCCCATTGATTTTGTTAGTCACTCTCACTCAGAGATATTAACTGCAACAACAAAAAAAATTGAATTTTTCTCTGCCCCATGGGAAAATTTGTATGATTGTTTGAAATTAGTTACACAATTGCAAAATCTTATCTCCGCCCCATGGCAAAATGGGTAGGAATGCAGCAAATTAACTCCCTTAACTTCAATTTATTCTCTCCACTGTCAAGAGGGGGGCTGCTAAAATCTTTTGCTTGCAAGGTACGGGCGCCTCCCAACAAAATGTAACTTAGGCTAGGTCCGGCTCACTGCATATATGGGTACACAGACCCATGAGCCACTGCGGCCCCTCATAATGAGTTCTGATTTTATTGTGACCCCCACCCCTATCAAAGTTGCCATTCCCTGATGTAGAAATATCCCTCCACTAGGTGTGAACGTTGTCCTGTTGGTAGCCTCTCTAGACATTGAGTCAAGACTTTCACCTGCTCTTATTCCGGCTTTATTTTAAAACCCATTATTAAACAGTCTGTTTTTTTTTGCTTGGAATCTGACCTTCAACAGAACATTTCACAAAATATTATGGCCACTTTCCCTCACACATTTACCCCACCATTCTGCGTGCACTGAATAGGGTGAATCAAATGACATTTTATTGGTCACATGCGCCGAAAACAAAAGGTGTAGACTACCTGAAATACTTACTTACGAGCCCTTTCCCAATGATGCGGGGATTAAAAAAAATGATAATCAGGGTAGTGCTGCTCTTTATTTGGTGAGGAAACACCTGGCGTGTTGGCTGTTGAAACAGTCTGTGAACCCCTCTCTCCCCTCAGTCCCCACCAGGCCAACATTTATGTTGCTGTTTTTTCCTGTGTTGACATTTCAAATATTTCTCCCCCAAAAAAAGCCACCAATACTGTGTTTGTTGTGTTTAGCTCTATTTTCCCCAAAATCCTACAAAAGCAGAAGAGCCATGTCTCAGTCCATCAGAGCACAATGGTTTTAACAGGGGAACATCCAAGAAGGAACTTTACCAGAAGATAATCTTTACTACTTTCCAGATATATTTCCTGGAATTATTAACCTCGATGTCTTCATACAAGGATGGAGATAATCCTGACCATTTTTGGATCCTCTCTTCCCCAGTCTGGTGGATATCCACGGATATTACTTTGAATTCATATATATTTTATTTGTGACCAAGGTATTTATTTGAGATGACCGAAATAGGCAAGTGTCTGAACAAACAGCTTCAATGATAGGGAGTTGATTAGACATTTACCATTAACGAGATATTTTACCATTGTAAATGACTTAACGTCCTCTAATAACAGTAGTAGTCAAGATTTCTATCTGTGTTATTATTTTATTTAAAGATAAATATACTCTCACCTTGGTGCCTGAAACATCTCTGTAGTTTTGGAGGGGTCATTTGGTTTTAGAAAACACTTTATTTTGTATTTAAATTTTTTTTAATAAACATTGTTGACAGTATTCTTTAAGAGACTAGAAGAGAACTTACTGCTGATTGTTTAATTTTCTATTGGATAGAGAGTAGTTAGAGAACAGAACAATGCTGTGCAGTTGGAGCGATGGAGGTAACAACAAACCAAGGACGAGTGGATGTCCTTCCCTGTGTGACACGTGGCTGGCTGCTGGGGGCCCTGTTTCCACAACAGCACGCCTCGGGGGCAGAGAAGGAGGAGAAGGATGGTGGCACGGGTGGCCTGTGTTCCGGAGCAAGGTGACAGGAACAGAACTGTGTGCTGCTCTCTCTGTTTACCAAACAAGCCTCATAGGTCAGCTCTGTTTTAGTAAACAGCATGGTGGGTGGATGGAGTTGGACCCTCAGGTTTGGCATGAGGGCTGCTCTCTGATACAACCTGTCTTCTTCAGAATGACCTTCATTCTGTGTGTGTGTATTAAGAAATCCAGACATTTTTTTTCATATTTGTCCGTTTGTCCCATCTGTCCTCCACACATCCCTCATAGCCCTCCCTTCCCAGTCATGACCAGCCTAGCTGAACCTCTGTGGCACGTTACAACCGTAGTTGGTTGGACAAAGACTCAAGAGTATTTGACATGACCGTTGTCTTGTTTTGCACACTTTGTACAAAATAATAAAATGCAGTACTACAGGACATTTCTTAACGTAGCTCTTTATTAGCTAGCTATAACTGGCATGTTCACGTATCGCCAACCAGGATCAAACTGCCGATCACCTAACCATTTGGGTGGTCTTAACCAATCATAGCACAGTATGATATGGCGGTAAAATTCCTCCAATTACAATTCAGTATGTTTACACATATGAATATTACAATCATGTCTTAAATAACAGTCATAATTTGCTTACATTTGTCCTGTTACACACTTGTACAAGTGTCCAATGGAAATGTGTTTCTGCATATCCCAACTCCCACTGAGACACCCGCAGGGACTGGGGTCACGGCCAGGGTCAACATATCCCAACTCCCCGTGAGACACCCACAGGGAGTTGGGTCCTGCCCAGGGTCAACATATCCCAACTCCCACTGAGACACCCGCAGGGACTGGGGTCACGGCCAGGGTCAACATATCCCAACTCCCACTGAGACACCCGCAGGGACTGGGGTCACGGCCAGGGTCACCATATCCCAACTCCCACTGAGACACCCGCAGGGACTGGGGTCACGGCCAGGGTCAACATATCCCAACTCCCCGTGAGACACCCACGGGGAGTTGGGTCCTGCCCAGGGTCACCATATCCCAACTCCCACTGAGACACCCGCAGGGACTGGGGTCACGGCCAGGGTCACCATATCCCAACTCCCCGTGAGACACCCACAGGGAGTTGGGTCCTGCCCAGGGCCACCATATCCCAACTCCCACTGAGACACCCGCAGGGACTGGGGTCACGGCCAGGGTCACCATATCCCAACTCCCCGTGAGACACCCACAGGGAGTTGGGTCCTGCCCAGGGTCACCATATCCCAACTCCCACTGAGACACCCGCAGGGACTGGGGTCACGGCCAGGGTCACCATATCCCAACTCCCCGTGAGACACCCACAGGGAGTTGGGTCCTGCCCAGGGTCACCATATCCCAACTCCCACTGAGACACCCGCAGGGACTGGGGTCACGGCCAGGGTCACCATATCCCAACTCCCCGTGAGACACCCACAGGGAGTTGGGTCCTGCCCAGGGTCACCATATCCCAACTCCCACTGAGACACCCGCAGGGAGTGGGGTCACGACCAGGGTCCTGTATGGCTGTGACGGTGATGGGGATTAGGATGTTGTTGTCCAAAACAAGACAGATGAACCCAAAGTAGTGACACAATGTACCTGTAGGTCTACAGTTAATGGGTAAATTGTGACTGACTGACTGATCAACAAATAATGATGATTCGTTGTTTATGATGCAAGGTTCTTTGTAGATCAGTTGGTCGGCAATCGCTCGTACTGACGCTCGTACTGTCGCTCGTACTGTCGCTCGTACTGTCGCTCGGCAGTCACTCGTACTGTCGGCTGTACTGTCGCTCGTACTGTCGGCTGTACTGTCGCTCGTACTGTCGGCTGTACTGTCGGCTGTACTGTCGCTCGTAATGTCGGCTGTACTGTCGCTCGTACTGTCGCTCGTACTGTCGGCTGTACTGTCGCTCGTACTGTCGCTCGTACTGTCGCTCGTACTGTCGGCTGTACTGTCGCTCGTACTGTCGCTCGTACTGTCGGCTGTACTGTCGCTCGTACTGTCGCTCGTACTGTCGCTCGGCAGTCACTCGTACTGTCGGCTGTACTGTTGCTCGTACTGTCGCTCGTACTGTCGCTCGTACTGTCGGCTGTACTGTCGCTCGTACTGTCGCTCGTACTGTCGACTGTACTGTCGCTCGTACTGTCGCTCGTACAGTCGCTCGGCAGTCACTCGTACTGTCGCTCGTACTGTCGGCTGTACTGTCGCTCGTACTGTCGCTCGTACTGTCGCTCGTACTGTCGCTCGTACTGTCGGCTGTACTGTCGGCTGTACTGTCGGCTGTACTGTCGACTGTACTGTCGCTCGTACTGTCGCTTGTACTGTCGCTCGTACTGTCGGCTGCCATGTCGAACTAGCTGCTTGACTCTCTCTTTCTCTGTCATTTCTTATCGCTCTTCATCTCATCCTATTTCCTCTCCCTGTTCCTCTCTGTCCTTTTCTCTCTAACAGTGCTTTATTGACATGTTTAACATCTAAGCGGGCTGTCAGAGGGATGAACAGTTGAGATGGAAAGACAAAGAGAGGGAAGGCAGGCAGGCAGGCAGCGGCACCAAAGGCCACCTCCTCCTGTGGCATGCCTTATGAAGCAAATGCAACTGTGTCATTCCCCTGGCCCTCTCCCTCTCCTCCCTGTGCTGCGAGCTGGATGACTAATTTAGAGTTTGGCTTTGTCCGTGTGTATGTTTATTGTGTCAACAGTGCACCTGCTGCCTGCCTCCTCCTCCCTAATTCACCGTAGCACGCGCCATAACCTAACACGTGCCGTTTCCTCTAATCTCCTCACTTACTGAGAGTACAACTTTGCCCCAGGTCACACTGCTGGGCACCCTGACATCAACCAACATGTTAACTCTCTGTTTACCACCCGACTCCACACGCCCCCATCTAGCTCACAACCGTTTTTTTACTGATTGATATGACTTTGTTCTTGTGTATTTTAAACCTTTTGCTCAAGATGGGGGATCAACTTTTATATCATTGATCTAGTCTCTTTTCCCCTTTCTAAATCTGTTTCTCTCTCTCACCATCTCTCTCGATGTCTCTCTCTCTTTGTTTCTCTCCGTCTCTCTCTCTCCAACTCTCTCTCTATATTTCTCTCACTCTCTCTCTATATATTTATCTCCATCTCCGTCTCACTCTCTCTCTATATATGTATCTCCATCTCCGTCTCACTCTCTCTCTATATATTTATCTCCATCTCCGTCTCACTCTCTCTCTATATATTTATCTCCATCTCCGTCTCACTCTCTCTCTATATATTTATCTCCATCTCCGTCTCACTCTCTCTCTATATATTTATCTCCATCTCCGTCTCACTCTCTCTCTATATATTTATCTCCATCTCCGTCTCACTCTCTCTCTATATATGTATCTCCATCTCCGTCTCACTCTCTCTCTATATATTTATCTCCATCTCCGTCTCACTCTCTCTCTATATATTTATCTCCATCTCTCCCTCTCTCCCTGCAGTACAGTCATTTTATCAGGCAGGTGTGTGGATGTCTGCAGTGAGCGATGGAGCAGGTGTAGTGGAAGATTTATTGATTTGAATCACATTCTGTTGAGCAATAGTTCCCAGCCCCAGGCGTAAGGCAGGCATGTCCTCAGACCGCCGGTACCCATATGAATAAAGGGCGATGGGCAGGCAGGCATAGCACCTCTCTCACTGTCCACAAAGACACAGGATCAGGGGGAGTGTGTGGTTTAATGGAAGGGATCCTGTAAACGACTTGGGTCTTGATTCAATCCGTATCGCTGGAGATCTGTGTCACAATGTAAAGGGCATTTTCGATTGAGCCGGCAACGTTTACAGTGAATTCAGTCTCCACAAATGCAATCGAGCTACAACGGAAATGGTGTGATATGGATTGAATTCAGTCCTGCAGTCAATTGACTTAGTGGTGGTTTCATGGGTGGAATGTTAATATTTTTCATAATTAATACACTTTTTAATTTAGCAGAAAATCTGTTGTTTCTATGTCAAAAGGTTTTTGTTAGATTTCCGTCTTCTGTGACGTATATAAAGTGTAATATTGGGATGCAAACTCAAAATGTAATATATTTCAACTCTATATCTGACATGGTACAGGTGTCTTATTTTTTAAACCCTTGTCCATGTGTGTGAGGTCTATACTTTTGTTTTAATGTCAGTCTAAACTGGTTAAACTGTTTTCTTAAACTGCCTCCTGTGCTGTCAGTCATATATTTCAGTCAAATACTAAATCAATTGCATTAGAATTAGCCATTTTTTTCTGTACTTGTGTGCACTTGTGTTCTTGTGCACCTGTGTAGGTGTGTGTACAAGCAGGTTATAGGTGTGTCGGTGTGCCAACAGAACAGCCTTGAGGCGACCTGTTCTTACTATCTCTGGGGGCTTGTGGGGGCTTGTTCTCAGATCCCTCACCGTTCATAAACTCCTGTCAGCTCCAACAGTTGACACCTGAGTGCACCGAAAATGTCCAATCTTGACTTGCGATCTGATAAAAATCTTCTGTTTCAGCAACGGACATGACCACAGAAAGCTAGCGACCAATAAAATGCCAGCCACTGATTGTCTCTGTTTAATGCTTCCTTTACGCCAAATATCCATCAGTCTCAGAGAGAGAAAGAGACAAAAGGTTACAGTTTGACAGTTTGTCGGAGAAATGTAAAAGGTGAAAGGTCAATGGAATCTACAGGTCTTATCTACACCGACCCCCTCGCTATCAACTGGACCTAAGAGCCCAGTAGTGGTTGAGGGGGTTACGTGTGTGTGTGTGTGTGTGTGTGTGTGTGTGTGTGTGTGTGTGTGTGTGTGCGTGCGTGCGTGCGTGCGTGCGTGCGTGCGTGCGTGTGTGCGTGTGTGTGTGTGTGCGTGTGTGTGTGTGTAAATAAAATAAAAAAATCTATATATATACCTGGCAGTGTGGCTTACAGTGGGTATGGGTTTTACTCCTACACTTTGTTTGGTTTAACCCACACAGGGCCTGTGTGTTCCCCCTTCCTGGCTCGCTCGGCGGGTTTGAGATGTAATGTGATGTAATGTATCATCAACCTTAAGCTCATCTCGTTGTGTGTCACTTCAAGACTGTTTGACAAAGCAGAGCCCCCACTGCACTCAGCGTCTGTATAAACCATGGCAGTTGTAATGGAGGGAGGCTAGCTTTCCTTCATATAAGAGATGATGCCAATGTATTCCCCACACGTCTGGAAACCATAATATTTCCTTCGTCATTGCTGCATGCCACTGACTTAGAGATGTACACATACAGTCTCAGTGGAGTGGAATACCAGTCCTGTTCATCCAAGCTTCACTGGCTGTTAAGCACCTGCATCTACACCTGTCTGCACCTGCAGAACTGTCGTACACCTGCTCTCCCCGTGCTCCTAAATGATAGCACATATTCTCATTAACATTATGCCTCTCTTATTGATTCCACTACAGTAGTACATAATTCAAAAGGCCTCTTTTCGGTAAAATAATTTGCACCATCATTTGTACAATAATTTGTATAGCTGACAATGGTGAGATGCTGAGATGTGTCTGAGCGTTGGAAGACCCAGACTCACTGGATTATTTAAGGCTTTTAGGCACTGGGCAGCAGGGCTAGTAGACTGCAATTTTTACTAGCCCTGGTCCAAAACTGCACTAGCCGGCCGGGCTAGTTGGACACATTTTCTACTAGCGCGGTCTGAAAAGTACTGGCCACGGGTTAGCTTCATTTCCATCCCTGATTGTTATCATATAAATATAATCACTACAGTCATCCTCAGACCGCAGCAATTTGGTTCTAGTAATCATTTTTCTATGGTTTTAACTTAATGACCTTATAGCAGCATTTTCCGAACTTGGTCCTCTGTACCCGAAGGAGTGCACGTTTTGGTTGATGAACTAGCACTACACAGCTGATTCAAATAATGAACTAATCATCAAGCTTTGAATCAGCTGTGTAGTGCTAGGGGGGAACAACCAAAAACGCGGACCACTTGGGGTCCCCAGGACCGGGTTTGGGAAATGCTGTCTTATATTATGTTGAGGTGTATCTGTCAGGAGGTCAAATCCTCTGTGGTTTGATATGGTGGATGACTGTGTTGATGTGTTTGGGTGCGATGGAAGATGTGAGAGACAGTGGGTATCAATGGATCTGAGCGTCGTCACACAGTCTGTCAGCAGAGACTCTCATCAGACACCTAAATCCTCTCCTCAGACGGCTGGCGAAAGTCGCCGACCTCTCTGTTTCTCTGTGTGCTAATGTCTGTGTTTGTTTGCTCCCTGTGGGCGCCCATCCCATTGAATGAAACCCGTGGGACGGGTGGAGGGGTATAGGGGCGAGGAAGTTCATATAGGGGCTCACAGAGCGGCCCGCCAGGATGACAAATGATGCAGGCTGGAACAGGACCACAGGCAGACATACCATATTTTGAAGAAGAAAAAAACCCACCAGGATATATCTTAGATGGAAACTCGACAGAAGTGTCTCTAATGCTAATGAAAGCGTTCCTATCATCATGTTATCTGTTCTTTCAAGTTCTACATCAGTGCCTTCTTGCAATATCTTCAGGTGATCTGCCAAATAGAAATTTGATGGTATGCATAAGCTGACAAGCATGGTTGCTCAGGGATGTCCTCAGGTTTGCACCATTCAAATACCATCCATCTATGTTTTGTGATCCATTACCTTCCTCTAAGTCATGTTTTCAGACACTATTTGACCTAATGCCAATTTACAGTTTATAACTTGACCCCAAAAACGTCACTATGAGTGGGGATATACGGCACATGACAGAATATTGGAAATAAAATCGTTGTAAACAATTCCAAAGTATTGTCTTTGCATGTGTTGTGTTTGAAATGGTTCAGCATGGACAGAGTTCAAGAGCCTTGAGTGACAAGAGGTGGTACATGCCAGTGTTCAAGAGATTATTGTCATGTAATCTGGACGTGTGAAGTGGGCCATAGAAACCCACAGAGCCCTCTGGTTTCATCAGAGGCTACACCGTAGAATAAGGCTTCTGGGGAAGTGGAGATGAACCGTTGTGAACCCCAAACAAATGCACCTTTTTAATGAAGTTAATGAAGTTCAGTTAAATCAGTAAGCAGTGGAGGAAAAAGTACCAAATTGTCATACTTGAGTAAATGTAAAGATTCCTTCATAGAAAATGACTCAAATAAAAGTGAGTCACCCAGAAAAATAATACTTGAGTAAAAGTCTAAAAGTATTTGGTTTTAAATATACTTAAGTATCAAAAAGAAATGTAATTGCAAAAATATACTTAAAAAGTATAAATGATTTTAAATGGCTTATAATAAGCAAATCGGACAGCACTATTTTTTTAAATATTTTTTTTACAGATAGCCAGTGGCACTCTACAACACACAGACAGCATTTACAAACAAAGCATTTGTGTTCAGTGAGTCCACCAGATCAGAGGCAGTAATGATGACCAGGGTTGTTCTCTGTTTAGTGAGTCCACCAGATCAGAGGCAGTAGGGATGACCAGGGATGTTCTCTGTTTAGTGAGTCCACCAGATCAGAGGCAGTAGGGATGACCAGGGATGTTCTCTGTTTAGTGAGTCCACCAGATCAGAGGCAGTAGGGATGACCAGGGATGTTCTCTGTTTAGTGAGTCCACCAGATCAGAGGCAGTAGGGATGACCAGGGATGTTCTCTGTTTAGTGAGTCCTCCAGATCAGAGGCAGTAGGGATGACCAGGGATGTTCTCTGTTTAGTGAGTCCTCCAGATCAGATGCAGTAGGGATGACCAGGGATGTTCTCTGTTTAGTGAGTCCTCCAGATCAGAGGCAGTAGGGATGACCAGGGATGTTCTCTGTTTAGTGAGTCCTCCAGATCAGATGCAGTAGGGATGACCAGGGATGTTCTCTGTTTAGTGAGTCCACCAGATCAGAGGCAGTAGGGATGACCAGGGATGTTCTCTGTTTAGTGAGTCCACCAGATCAGAGGCAGTAGGGATGACCAGGGATGTTCTCTGTTTAATGAGTCCACCAGATCAGAGGCAGTAGGGATGACCAGGGATGTTCTCTGTTCAGTGAGTCCTCCAGATCAGAGGCAGTAGGGATGACCAGGGTTGTTCTCTGTTCAGTGAGTCCTCCAGATCAGATGCAGTAGGGATGACCAGGGATGTTCTCTGTTTAGTGAGTCCTCCAGATCAGAGGCAGTAGGGATGACCAGGGATGTTCTCTGTTTAGTGAGGCCACCAGATCAGAGGCAGTAAGGATGACCAGGGATGTTCTCTGTTTAGTGAGTCCTCCAGATCAGAGGCAGTATGGATGACCAGGGATGTTCTCTGTTTAGTGAGTCCACCAGATCAGAGGCAGTAGGGATGACCAGGGATGTTCTCTGTTTAGTGAGTCCTCCAGATCAGAGGCAGTATGGATGACCAGGGATGTTCTCTGTTTAGTGAGTCCACCAGATCAGAGGCAGTAGGGATGACCAGGGATGTTCTCTGTTTAGTGAGTCCACCAGATCAGAGGCAGTAGGGAGGACCAGGGATGTTCTCTGTTTAGTGAGTCCTCCAGATCAGAGGCAGTAGGGATGACCAGGGATGTTCTCTGTTTAGTGAGTCCACCAGATCAGAGGCAGTAGGGATGACCAGGGATGTTCTCTGTTTAGTGAGTCCTCCAGATCAGAGGCAGTAGGGATGACCAGGGATGTTCTCTGTTTAGTGAGTCCACCAGATCAGAGGCAGTAGGGATGACCAGGGATGTTCTCTGTTTAGTGAGTCCACCAGATCAGAGGCAGTAGGGATGACCAGGGATGTTCTCTGTTTAGTGAGTCCTCCAGATCAGAGGCAGTAGGGATGACCAGGGATGTTCTCTGTTTAATGAGTCCTCCAGATCAGAGGCAGTAGGGATGACCAGGGATGTTCTCTGTTTAGTGAGTCCTCCAGATCAGAGGCAGTAGGGATGACCAGGGATGTTCTCTGTTTAGTGAGTCCTCCAGATCAGAGGCAGTAGGGATGACCAGGGATGTTCTCTGTTTAGTGAGTCCTCCAGATCAGAGGCAGTAGGGATGACCAGGGATGTTCTCTGTTTAGTGAGTCCTCCAGATCAGAGGCAGTAGGGATGACCAGAGATGTTCTCTGTTTAGTGAGTCCTCCAGATCAGATGCAGTAGGGATGACCAGGGATGTTCTCTGTTTAGTGAGTCCTCCAGATCAGAGGCAGTAGGGATGACCAGGGATGTTCTCTGTTTAGTGGGTCCTCCAGATCAGAGGCAGTAGGGATGACCAGGGATGTTCTCTGTTTAGTGAGTCCTCCAGATCAGATGCAGTAGGGATGACCAGGGATGTTCTCTGTTTAGTGAGTCCACCAGATCAGATGCAGTAGGGATGACCAGGGATGTTCTCTGTTCAGTGAGTCCTCCAGATCAGAGGCAGTAGGGATGACCAGGGTTGTTCTCTGTTCAGTGAGTCCTCCAGATCAGATGCAGTAGGGATGACCAGGGATGTTCTCTGTTTAGTGAGTCCTCCAGATCAGAGGCAGTAGGGATGACCAGGGATGTTCTCTGTTTAGTGAGTCCACCAGATCAGAGGCAGTAAGGATGACCAGGGATGTTCTCTGTTTAGTGAGTCCTCCAGATCAGAGGCAGTAGGGATGACCAGGGATGTTCTCTGTTTAGTGAGTCCACCAGATCAGAGGCAGTAGGGATGACCAGGGATGTTCTCTGTTTAGTGAGTCCTCCAGATCAGAGGCAGTAGGGATGACCAGGGATGTTCTCTGTTTAGTGAGTCCACCAGATCAGAGGCAGTAGGGATGACCAGGGATGTTCTCTGTTTAGTGAGTCCACCAGATCAGAGGCAGTAGGGATGACCAGGGATGTTCTCTGTTTAGTGAGTCCACCAGATCAGAGGCAGTAGGGATGACCAGGGATGTTCTCTGTTTAGTGAGTCCTCCAGATCAGAGGCAGTAGGGATGACCAGGGATGTTCTCTGTTTAGTGAGTCCTCCAGATCAGATGCAGTAGGGATGACCAGGGATGTTCTCTGTTTAGTGAGTCCTCCAGATCAGAGGCAGTAGGGATGACCAGGGATGTTCTCTGTTTAGTGAGTCCTCCAGATCAGATGCAGTAGGGATGACCAGGGATGTTCTCTGTTTAGTGAGTCCACCAGATCAGAGGCAGTAGGGATGACCAGGGATGTTCTCTGTTTAGTGAGTCCACCAGATCAGAGGCAGTAGGGATGACCAGGGATGTTCTCTGTTTAATGAGTCCACCAGATCAGAGGCAGTAGGGATGACCAGGGATGTTCTCTGTTCAGTGAGTCCTCCAGATCAGAGGCAGTAGGGATGACCAGGGTTGTTCTCTGTTCAGTGAGTCCTCCAGATCAGATGCAGTAGGGATGACCAGGGATGTTCTCTGTTTAGTGAGTCCTCCAGATCAGAGGCAGTAGGGATGACCAGGGATGTTCTCTGTTTAGTGAGTCCACCAGATCAGAGGCAGTAAGGATGACCAGGGATGTTCTCTGTTTAGTGAGTCCTCCAGATCAGAGGCAGTATGGATGACCAGGGATGTTCTCTGTTTAGTGAGTCCACCAGATCAGAGGCAGTAGGGATGACCAGGGATGTTCTCTGTTTAGTGAGTCCTCCAGATCAGAGGCAGTATGGATGACCAGGGATGTTCTCTGTTTAGTGAGTCCACCAGATCAGAGGCAGTAGGGATGACCAGGGATGTTCTCTGTTTAGTGAGTCCACCAGATCAGAGGCAGTAGGGAGGACCAGGGATGTTCTCTGTTTAGTGAGTCCTCCAGATCAGAGGCAGTAGGGATGACCAGGGATGTTCTCTGTTTAGTGAGTCCTCCAGATCAGAGGCAGTAGGGATGACCAGGGATGTTCTCTGTTTAGTGAGTCCTCCAGATCAGAGGCAGTAGGGATGACCAGGGATGTTCTCTGTTTAGTGAGTCCTCCAGATCAGAGGCAGTAGGGATGACCAGAGATGTTCTCTGTTTAGTGAGTCCTCCAGATCAGATGCAGTAGGGATGACCAGGGATGTTCTCTGTTTAGTGAGTCCTCCAGATCAGAGGCAGTAGGGATGACCAGGGATGTTCTCTGTTTAGTGGGTCCTCCAGATCAGAGGCAGTAGGGATGACCAGGGATGTTCTCTGTTTAGTGAGTCCTCCAGATCAGATGCAGTAGGGATGACCAGGGATGTTCTCTGTTTAGTGAGTCCACCAGATCAGATGCAGTAGGGATGACCAGGGATGTTCTCTGTTCAGTGAGTCCTCCAGATCAGAGGCAGTAGGGATGACCAGGGATGTTCTCTGTTCAGTGAGTCCTCCAGATCAGAGGCAGTAGGGATGACCAGGGTTGTTCTCTGTTCAGTGAGTCCTCCAGATCAGATGCAGTAGGGATGACCAGGGATGTTCTCTGTTTAGTGAGTCCTCCAGATCAGAGGCAGTAGGGATGACCAGGGATGTTCTCTGTTTAGTGAGTCCACCAGATCAGAGGCAGTAAGGATGACCAGGGATGTTCTCTGTTTAGTGAGTCCTCCAGATCAGAGGCAGTAGGGATGACCAGGGATGTTCTCTGTTTAGTGAGTCCACCAGATCAGAGGCAGTAGGGATGACCAGGGATGTTCTCTGTTTAGTGAGTCCTCCAGATCAGAGGCAGTAGGGATGACCAGGGATGTTCTCTGTTTAGTGAGTCCACCAGATCAGAGGCAGTAGGGATGACCAGGGATGTTCTCTGTTTAGTGAGTCCACCAGATCAGAGGCAGTAGGGATGAGGCAGTAGGGATGACCAGGGATGTTCTCTGTTTAGTGAGTCCACCAGATCAGAGGCAGTAGGGATGACCAGGGATGTTCTCTGTTTAGTGAGTCCTCCAGATCAGAGGCAGTAGGGATGACCAGGGATGTTCTCTGTTTAGTGAGTCCTCCAGATCAGATGCAGTAGGGATGACCAGGGATGTTCTCTGTTTAGTGAGTCCTCCAGATCAGAGGCAGTAGGGATGACCAGGGATGTTCTCTGTTTAGTGAGTCCTCCAGATCAGATGCAGTAGGGATGACCAGGGATGTTCTCTGTTTAGTGAGTCCACCAGATCAGAGGCAGTAGGGATGACCAGGGATGTTCTCTGTTTAGTGAGTCCACCAGATCAGAGGCAGTAGGGATGACCAGGGATGTTCTCTGTTTAATGAGTCCACCAGATCAGAGGCAGTAGGGATGACCAGGGATGTTCTCTGTTCAGTGAGTCCTCCAGATCAGAGGCAGTAGGGATGACCAGGGTTGTTCTCTGTTCAGTGAGTCCTCCAGATCAGATGCAGTAGGGATGACCAGGGATGTTCTCTGTTTAGTGAGTCCTCCAGATCAGAGGCAGTAGGGATGACCAGGGATGTTCTCTGTTTAGTGAGTCCACCAGATCAGAGGCAGTAAGGATGACCAGGGATGTTCTCTGTTTAGTGAGTCCTCCAGATCAGAGGCAGTATGGATGACCAGGGATGTTCTCTGTTTAGTGAGTCCACCAGATCAGAGGCAGTAGGGATGACCAGGGATGTTCTCTGTTTAGTGAGTCCTCCAGATCAGAGGCAGTATGGATGACCAGGGATGTTCTCTGTTTAGTGAGTCCACCAGATCAGAGGCAGTAGGGATGACCAGGGATGTTCTCTGTTTAGTGAGTCCACCAGATCAGAGGCAGTAGGGAGGACCAGGGATGTTCTCTGTTTAGTGAGTCCTCCAGATCAGAGGCAGTAGGGATGACCAGGGATGTTCTCTGTTTAGTGAGTCCACCAGATCAGAGGCAGTAGGGATGACCAGGGATGTTCTCTGTTTAGTGAGTCCTCCAGATCAGAGGCAGTAGGGATGACCAGGGATGTTCTCTGTTTAGTGAGTCCACCAGATCAGAGGCAGTAGGGATGACCAGGGATGTTCTCTGTTTAGTGAGTCCACCAGATCAGAGGCAGTAGGGATGACCAGGGATGTTCTCTGTTTAGTGAGTCCTCCAGATCAGAGGCAGTAGGGATGACCAGGGATGTTCTCTGTTTAATGAGTCCTCCAGATCAGAGGCAGTAGGGATGACCAGGGATGTTCTCTGTTTAGTGAGTCCTCCAGATCAGAGGCAGTAGGGATGACCAGGGATGTTCTCTGTTTAGTGAGTCCTCCAGATCAGAGGCAGTAGGGATGACCAGGGATGTTCTCTGTTTAGTGAGTCCTCCAGATCAGAGGCAGTAGGGATGACCAGGGATGTTCTCTGTTTAGTGAGTCCTCCAGATCAGAGGCAGTAGGGATGACCAGAGATGTTCTCTGTTTAGTGAGTCCTCCAGATCAGATGCAGTAGGGATGACCAGGGATGTTCTCTGTTTAGTGAGTCCTCCAGATCAGAGGCAGTAGGGATGACCAGGGATGTTCTCTGTTTAGTGGGTCCTCCAGATCAGAGGCAGTAGGGATGACCAGGGATGTTCTCTGTTTAGTGAGTCCCCCAGATCAGATGCAGTAGGGATGACCAGGGATGTTCTCTGTTTAGTGAGTCCACCAGATCAGATGCAGTAGGGATGACCAGGGATGTTCTCTGTTCAGTGAGTCCTCCAGATCAGAGGCAGTAGGGATGACCAGGGTTGTTCTCTGTTCAGTGAGTCCTCCAGATCAGATGCAGTAGGGATGACCAGGGATGTTCTCTGTTTAGTGAGTCCTCCAGATCAGAGGCAGTAGGGATGACCAGGGATGTTCTCTGTTTAGTGAGTCCACCAGATCAGAGGCAGTAAGGATGACCAGGGATGTTCTCTGTTTAGTGAGTCCTCCAGATCAGAGGCAGTAGGGATGACCAGGGATGTTCTCTGTTTAGTGAGTCCACCAGATCAGAGGCAGTAGGGATGACCAGGGATGTTCTCTGTTTAGTGAGTCCACCAGATCAGAGGCAGTAGGGAGGACCAGGGATGTTCTCTGTTTAGTGAGTCCTCCAGATCAGAGGCAGTAGGGATGACCAGGGATGTTCTCTGTTTAGTGAGTCCACCAGATCAGAGGCAGTAGGGATGACCAGGGATGTTCTCTGTTTAGTGAGTCCTCCAGATCAGAGGCAGTAGGGATGACCAGGGATGTTCTCTGTTTAGTGAGTCCACCAGATCAGAGGCAGTAGGGATGACCAGGGATGTTCTCTGTTTAGTGAGTCCACCAGATCAGAGGCATTAGGGATGACCAGGGATGTTCTCTGTTTAGTGAGTCCTCCAGATCAGAGGCAGTAGGGATGACCAGGGATGTTCTCTGTTTAGTGAGTCCACCAGATCAGAGGCAGTAGGGATGACCAGGGATGTTCTCTGTTTAGTGAGTCCTCCAGATCAGAGGCAGTAGGGATGACCAGGGATGTTCTCTGTTTAGTGAGTCCACCAGATCAGAGGCAGTAGGGATGACCAGGGATGTTCTCTGTTTAGTGAGTCCACCAGATCAGAGGCAGTAGGGATGACCAGGGATGTTCTCTGTTTAGTGAGTCCTCCAGATCAGAGGCAGTAGGGATGACCAGGGATGTTCTCTGTTTAATGAGTACTCCAGATCAGAGGCAGTAGGGATGACCAGGGATGTTCTCTGTTTAGTGAGTCCTCCAGATCAGAGGCAGTAGGGATGACCAGGGATGTTCTCTGTTTAGTGAGTCCTCCAGATCAGAGGCAGTAGGGATGACCAGGGATGTTCTCTGTTTAGTGAGTCCTCCAGATCAGAGGCAGTAGGGATGACCAGGGATGTTCTCTGTTTAGTGAGTCCTCCAGATCAGAGGCAGTAGGGATGACCAGGGATGTTCTCTGTTTAGTGAGTCCTCCAGATCAGATGCAGTAGGGATGACCAGGGATGTTCTCTGTTTAGTGAGTCCTCCAGATCAGAGGCAGTAGGGATGACCAGGGATGTTCTCTGTTTAGTGGGTCCTCCAGATCAGAGGCAGTAGGGATGACCAGGGATGTTCTCTGTTTAATGAGTCCACCAGATCAGAGGCAGTAGGGATGACCAGGGATGTTCTCTGTTTAGTGAGTCCTCCAGATCAGAGGCAGTAGCGTTGACCAGGGATGTTCTCTGTTTATTGAGTCCTCCAGATCAGAGGCAGTAGGGATGACCAGGGATGTTCTCTGTTTAGTGAGTCCACCAGATCAGATGCAGTAGGGATGACCAGGGATGTTCTCTGTTTAGTGAGTCCTCCAGATCAGATGCAGTAGGGATGACCAGGGATGTTCTCTGTTTAGTGAGTCCTCCAGATCAGAGGAAGTAGGAATGACCAGGGATGTTCTCTGTTTAGTGAGTCCTCCAGATCAGAGGCAGTAGGGATGACCAGGGATGTTCTCTGTTTAGTGAGTCCACCAGATCAGAGGCAGTAATGATGACCAGGGATGTTCTCTGTTTAGTGAGTCCTCCAGATCAGAGGCAGTAGGGATGACCAGGGATGTTCTCTGTTTAGTGAGTCCACCAGATCAGAGGCAGTAGGGATGACCAGGGATGTTCTCTGTTTAGTGAGTCCACCAGATCAGAGGCAGTAGGGAGGACCAGGGATGTTCTCTGTTTAGTGAGTCCTCCAGATCAGAGGCAGTAGGGATGACCAGGGATGTTCTCTGTTTAGTGAGTCCACCAGATCAGAGGCAGTAAGGATGACCAGGGATGTTCTCTGTTTAGTGAGTCCTCCAGATCAGAGGCAGTAGGGATGACCAGGGATGTTCTCTGTTTATTGAGTCCTCCAGATCAGAGGCAGTAGGGATGACCAGGGATGTTCTCTGTTTAGTGAGTCCACCACATCAGATGCAGTAGGGATGACCAGGGATGTTCTCTGTTTAGTGAGTCCTCCAGATCAGATGCAGTAGGGATGACCAGGGATGTTCTCTGTTTAGTGAGTCCTCCAGATCAGAGGAAGTAGGAATGACCAGGGATGTTCTCTGTTTAGTGAGTCCTCCAGATCAGAGGCAGTAGGGATGACCAGGGATGTTCTCTGTTTAGTGAGTCCACCAGATCAGAGGCAGTAAGGATGACCAGGGATGTTCTCTGTTTAGTGAGTCCTCCAGATCAGAGGCAGTAGGGATGACCAGGGATGTTCTCTGTTTAGTGAGTCCACCAGATCAGAGGCAGTAGGGATGACCAGGGATGTTCTCTGTTTAGTGAGTCCACCAGATCAGAGGCAGTAGGGAGGACCAGGGATGTTCTCTGTTTAGTGAGTCCTCCAGATCAGAGGCAGTAGGGATGACCAGGGATGTTCTCTGTTTAGTGAGTCCACCAGATCAGAGGCAGTAAGGATGACCAGGGATGTTCTCTGTTTAGTGAGTCCTCCAGATCAGAGGCAGTAGGGATGACCAGGGATGTTCTCTGTTTAGTGAGTCCTCCAGATCAGAGGCAGTAGGGATGACCAGGGATGTTCTCTGTTTAATGAGTCCTCCAGATCAGAGGCAGTAGGGATGACCAGGGATGTTCTCTGTTTAGTGAGTCCTCCAGATCAGAGGCAGTAGGGATGACCAGGGATGTTCTCTGTTTAGTGAGTCCTCCAGATCAGAGGCAGTAGGGATGACCAGGGATGTTCTCTGTTTAGTGAGTCCTCCAGATCAGAGGCAGTAGGGATGACCAGGGATGTTCTCTGTTTAGTGAGTCCTCCAGATCAGAGGCAGTAGGGATGACCAGGGATGTTCTCTGTTTAGTGAGTCCTCCAGATCAGAGGCAGTAGGGATGACCAGGGATGTTCTCTGTTTAGTGAGTCCTCCAGATCAGAGGCAGTAGGGATGACCAGGGATGTTCTCTGTTTAGTGAGTCCTCCAGATCAGATGCAGTAGGGATGACCAGGGATGTTCTCTGTTTAGTGAGTCCTCCAGATCAGAGGCAGTAGGGATGACCAGGGATGTTCTCTGTTTAGTGGGTCCTCCAGATCAGAGGCAGTAGGGATGACCAGGGATGTTCTCTGTTTAGTGAGTCCTCCAGATCAGATGCAGTAGGGATGACCAGGGATGTTCTCTGTTTAGTGAGTCCACCAGATCAGAGGCAGTAGGGATGACCAGGGATGTTCTCTGTTTAGTGAGTCCACCAGATCAGAGGCAGCAGGGAGGACCAGGGATGTTCTCTGTTCAGTGAGTCCTCCAGATCAGAGGCAGTAGGGATGACCAGGGATGTTCTCTGTTTAGTGAGTCCACCAGATCAGAGGCAGTAGGGATGAGCAGGGATGTTCTCTGTTTAGTGAGTCCTCCAGATCAGAGGCAGTAGGGATGACCAGGGATGTTCTCTGTTTAGTGAGTCCACCAGATCAGAGGCAGTAGGGATGACCAGGGATGTTCTCTGTTTAGTGAGTCCACCAGATCAGAGGCAGTAGGGATGACCAGGGATGTTCTCTGTTTAGTGAGTCCACCAGATCAGAGGCAGTAGGGATGACCAGGGATGTTCTCTGTTTAGTGAGTCCACCAGATCAGAGGCAGTAGGGATGACCAGGGATGTTCTCTGTTTAGTGAGTCCTCCAGATCAGAGGCAGTAGGGATGACCAGGGATGTTCTCTGTTTAATGAGTCCTCCAGATCAGAGGCAGTAGGGATGACCAGGGATGTTCTCTGTTTAGTGAGTCCTCCAGATCAGAGGCAGTAGGGATGACCAGGGATGTTCTCTGTTTAGTGAGTCCTCCAGATCAGAGGCAGTAGGGATGACCAGGGATGTTCTCTGTTTAGTGAGTCCTCCAGATCAGATGCAGTAGGGATGACCAGGGATGTTCTCTGTTTAGTGAGTCCTCCAGATCAGAGGCAGTAGGGATGACCAGGGATGTTCTCTGTTTAGTGAGTCCACCAGATCAGACGCAGTAGGGATGACCAGGGATGTTCTCTGTTTAGTGAGTCCACCAGATCAGAGGCAGTAGGGATGACCAGGGATGTTCTCTGTTTAGTGAGTCCACCAGATCAGAGGCAGTAGGGATGACCAGGGATGTTCTCTGTTTATTGAGTCCTCCAGATCAGAGGCAGTAGGGATGACCAGGGATGTTCTCTGTTTAGTGAGTCCACCAGATCAGATGCAGTAGGGATGACCAGGGATGTTCTCTGTTTAGTGAGTCCTCCAGATCAGATGCAGTAGGGATGACCAGGGATGTTCTCTGTTTAGTGAGTCCTCCAGATCAGAGGAAGTAGGAATGACCAGGGATGTTCTCTGTTTAGTGAGTCCTCCAGATCAGAGGCAGTAGGGATGACCAGGGATGTTCTCTGTTTAGTGAGTCCACCAGATCAGAGGCAGTAGGGATGACCAGGGATGTTCTCTGTTTAGTGAGTCCACCAGATCAGAGGCAGTAGGGATGACCAGGGATGTTCTCTGTTTAGTGAGTCCTCCAGATCAGAGGCAGTTGGGATGACCAGGGATGTTCTCTGTTTAGTGAGTCCACCAGATCAGAGGCAGTAGGGATGACCAGGGATGTTCTCTGTTTAGTGAGTCCACCAGATCAGAGGCAGTAGGGATGACCAGGGATGTTCTCTGTTTAGTGAGTCCACCAGATCAGAGGCAGTAGGGATGACCAGGGATGTTCTCTGTTTAGTGAGTCCTCCAGATCAGAGGCAGTAGGGATGACCAGGGATGTTCTCTGTTTAGTGAGTCCTCCAGATCAGATGCAGTAGGGATGACCAGGGATGTTCTCTGTTTAGTGAGTCCTCCAGATCAGAGGCAGTAGGGATGACCAGGGATGTTCTCTGTTTAGTGAGTCCTCCAGATCAGATGCAGTAGGGATGACCAGGGATGTTCTCTGTTTAGTGAGTCCACCAGATCAGAGGCAGTAGGGATGACCAGGGATGTTCTCTGTTTAGTGAGTCCACCAGATCAGAGGCAGTAGGGATGACCAGGGATGTTATCTGTTTAATGAGTCCACCAGATCAGAGGCAGTAGGGATGACCAGGGATGTTCTCTGTTCAGTGAGTCCTCCAGATCAGAGGCAGTAGGGATGACCAGGGTTGTTCTCTGTTCAGTGAGTCCTCCAGATCAGATGCAGTAGGGATGACCAGGGATGTTCTCTGTTTAGTGAGTCCACCAGATCAGAGGCAGTAAGGATGACCAGGGATGTTCTCTGTTTAGTGAGTCCTCCAGATCAGAGGCAGTATGGATGACCAGGGATGTTCTCTGTTTAGTGAGTCCACCAGATCAGAGGCAGTAGGGATGACCAGGGATGTTCTCTGTTTAGTGAGTCCTCCAGATCAGAGGCAGTATGGATGACCAGGGATGTTCTCTGTTTAGTGAGTCCACCAGATCAGAGGCAGTAGGGATGACCAGGGATGTTCTCTGTTTAGTGAGTCCACCAGATCAGAGGCAGTAGGGAGGACCAGGGATGTTCTCTGTTTAGTGAGTCCTCCAGATCAGAGGCAGTAGGGATGACCAGGGATGTTCTCTGTTTAGTGAGTCCACCAGATCAGAGGCAGTAGGGATGACCAGGGATGTTCTCTGTTTAGTGAGTCCTCCAGATCAGAGGCAGTAGGGATGACCAGGGATGTTCTCTGTTTAGTGAGTCCTCCAGATCAGAGGCAGTAGGGATGACCAGGGATGTTCTCTGTTTAGTGAGTCCTCCAGATCAGAGGCAGTAGGGATGACCAGGGATGTTCTCTGTTTAGTGAGTCCTCCAGATCAGATGCAGTAGGGATGACCAGGGATGTTCTCTGTTTAGTGAGTCCTCCAGATCAGAGGCAGTAGGGATGACCAGGGATGTTCTCTGTTTAGTGGGTCCTCCAGATCAGAGGCAGTAGGGATGACCAGGGATGTTCTCTGTTTAGTGAGTCCACCAGATCAGAGGCAGTAGGGATGACCAGGGATGTTCTCTGTTTAGTGAGTCCACCAGATCAGAGGCAGTAGCGTTGACCAGGGATGTTCTCTGTTTATTGAGTCCTCCAGATCAGAGGCAGTAGGGATGACCAGGTATGTTCTCTGTTTAGTGAGTCCACCAGATCAGATGCAGTAGGGATGACCAGGGATGTTCTCTGTTTAGTGAGTCCTCCAGATCAGATGCAGTAGGGATGACCAGGGATGTTCTCTGTTTAGTGGGTCCTCCAGATCAGAGGCAGTAGGGATGACCAGGGATGTTCTCTGTTTAGTGAGTCCTCCAGATCAGATGCAGTAGGGATGACCAGGGATGTTCTCTGTTTAGTGAGTCCACCAGATCAGAGGCAGTAGGGATGACCAGGGATGTTCTCTGTTTAGTGAGTCCACCAGATCAGAGGCAGTAGGGATGACCAGGGATGTTCTCTGTTTAGTGAGTCCTCCAGATCAGAGGCAGTAGGGATGACCAGGGATGTTCTCTGTTTAGTGAGTCCACCAGATCAGAGGCAGTAGGGATGACCAGGGATGTTCTCTGTTTAGTGAGTCCTCCAGATCAGAGGCAGTAGGGATGACCAGGGATGTTCTCTGTTTAGTGAGTCCACCAGATCAGAGGCAGTAGGGATGACCAGGGATGTTCTCTGTTTAGTGAGTCCACCAGATCAGAGGCAGTAGGGATGACCAGGGATGTTCTCTGTTTAGTGAGTCCTCCAGATCAGAGGCAGTAGGGATGACCAGGGATGTTCTCTGTTTAATGAGTCCTCCAGATCAGAGGCAGTAGGGATGACCAGGGATGTTCTCTGTTTAGTGAGTCCTCCAGATCAGAGGCAGTAGGGATGACCAGGGATGTTCTCTGTTTAGTGAGTCCTCCAGATCAGAGGCAGTAGGGATGACCAGGGATGTTCTCTGTTTAGTGAGTCCTCCAGATCAGAGGCAGTAGGGATGACCAGGGATGTTCTCTGTTTAGTGAGTCCTCCAGATCAGAGGCAGTAGGGATGACCAGGGATGTTCTCTGTTTAGTGAGTCCTCCAGATCAGATGCAGTAGGGATGACCAGGGATGTTCTCTGTTTAGTGAGTCCTCCAGATCAGAGGCAGTAGGGATGACCAGGGATGTTCTCTGTTTAGTGGGTCCTCCAGATCAGAGGCAGTAGGGATGACCAGGGATGTTCTCTGTTTAGTGAGTCCACCAGATCAGAGGCAGTAGGGATGACCAGGGATGTTCTCTGTTTAGTGAGTCCACCAGATCAGAGGCAGTAGCGTTGACCAGGGATGTTCTCTGTTTATTGAGTCCTCCAGATCAGAGGCAGTAGGGATGACCAGGTATGTTCTCTGTTTAGTGAGTCCACCAGATCAGATGCAGTAGGGATGACCAGGGATGTTCTCTGTTTAGTGAGTCCTCCAGATCAGATGCAGTAGGGATGACCAGGGATGTTCTCTGTTTAGTGAGTCCTCCAGATCAGAGGAAGTAGGAATGACCAGGGATGTTCTCTGTTTAGTGAGTCCTCCAGATCAGAGGCAGTAGGGATGACCAGGGATGTTCTCTGTTTAGTGAGTCCACCAGATCAGAGGCAGTAATGATGACCAGGGATGTTCTCTGTTTAGTGAGTCCTCCAGATCAGAGGCAGTAGGGATGACCAGGGATGTTCTCTGTTTAGTGAGTCCACCAGATCAGAGGCAGTAGGGATGACCAGGGATGTTCTCTGTTTAGTGAGTCCACCAGATCAGAGGCAGTAGGGAGGACCAGGGATGTTCTCTGTTTAGTGAGTCCTCCAGATCAGAGGCAGTAGGGATGACCAGGGATGTTCTCTGTTTAGTGAGTCCACCAGATCAGAGGCAGTAAGGATGACCAGGGATGTTCTCTGTTTAGTGAGTCCTCCAGATCAGAGGCAGTAGGGATGACCAGGGATGTTCTCTGTTTATTGAGTCCTCCAGATCAGAGGCAGTAGGGATGACCAGGGATGTTCTCTGTTTAGTGAGTCCACCACATCAGATGCAGTAGGGATGACCAGGGATGTTCTCTGTTTAGTGAGTCCTCCAGATCAGATGCAGTAGGGATGACCAGGGATGTTCTCTGTTTAGTGAGTCCTCCAGATCAGAGGAAGTAGGAATGACCAGGGATGTTCTCTGTTTAGTGAGTCCTCCAGATCAGAGGCAGTAGGGATGACCAGGGATGTTCTCTGTTTAGTGAGTCCACCAGATCAGAGGCAGTAAGGATGACCAGGGATGTTCTCTGTTTAGTGAGTCCTCCAGATCAGAGGCAGTAGGGATGACGAGGGATGTTCTCTGTTTAGTGAGTCCACCAGATCAGAGGCAGTAGGGATGACCAGGGATGTTCTCTGTTTAGTGAGTCCACCAGATCAGAGGCAGTAGGGAGGACCAGGGATGTTCTCTGTTTAGTGAGTCCTCCAGATCAGAGGCAGTAGGGATGACCAGGGATGTTCTCTGTTTAGTGAGTCCACCAGATCAGAGGCAGTAAGGATGACCAGGGATGTTCTCTGTTTAGTGAGTCCTCCAGATCAGAGGCAGTAGGGATGACCAGGGATGTTCTCTTTTTAGTGAGTCCTCCAGATCAGAGGCAGTAGGGATGACCAGGGATGTTCTCTGTTTAATGAGTCATCCAGATCAGAGGCAGTAGGGATGACCAGGGATGTTCTCTGTTTAGTGAGTCCTCCAGATCAGAGGCAGTAGGGATGACCAGGGATGTTCTCTGTTTAGTGAGTCCTCCAGATCAGAGGCAGTAGGGATGACCAGGGATGTTCTCTGTTTAGTGAGTCCTCCAGATCAGAGGCAGTAGGGATGACCAGGGATGTTCTCTGTTTAGTGAGTCCTCCAGATCAGAGGCAGTAGGGATGACCAGGGATGTTCTCTGTTTAGTGAGTCCTCCAGATCAGAGGCAGTAGGGATGAGCAGGGATGTTCTCTGTTTAGTGAGTCCTCCAGATCAGAGGCAGTAGGGATGACCAGGGATGTTCTCTGTTTAGTGAGTCCACCAGATCAGAGGCAGTAGGGATGACCAGGGATGTTCTCTGTTTAGTGAGTCCACCAGATCAGAGGCAGTAGGGATGACCAGGGATGTTCTCTGTTTAGTGAGTCCACCAGATCAGAGGCAGTAGGGATGACCAGGGATGTTCTCTGTTTAGTGAGTCCACCAGATCAGAGGCAGTAGGGATGACCAGGGATGTTCTCTGTTTAGTGAGTCCTCCAGATCAGAGGCAGTAGGGATGACCAGGGATGTTCTCTGTTTAATGAGTCCTCCAGATCAGAGGCAGTAGGGATGACCAGGGATGTTCTCTGTTTAGTGAGTCCTCCAGATCAGAGGCAGTAGGGATGACCAGGGATGTTCTCTGTTTAGTGAGTCCTCCAGATCAGAGGCAGTAGGGATGACCAGGGATGTTCTCTGTTTAGTGAGTCCTCCAGATCAGATGCAGTAGGGATGACCAGGGATGTTCTCTGTTTAGTGAGTCCTCCAGATCAGAGGCAGTAGGGATGACCAGGGATGTTCTCTGTTTAGTGAGTCCACCAGATCAGACGCAGTAGGGATGACCAGGGATGTTCTCTGTTTAGTGAGTCCACCAGATCAGAGGCAGTAGGGATGACCAGGGATGTTCTCTGTTTAGTGAGTCCACCAGATCAGAGGCAGTAGGGATGACCAGGGATGTTCTCTGTTTATTGAGTCCTCCAGATCAGAGGCAGTAGGGATGACCAGGGATGTTCTCTGTTTAGTGAGTCCACCAGATCAGATGCAGTAGGGATGACCAGGGATGTTCTCTGTTTAGTGAGTCCTCCAGATCAGATGCAGTAGGGATGACCAGGGATGTTCTCTGTTTAGTGAGTCTTCCAGATCAGAGGAAGTAGGAATGACCAGGGATGTTCTCTGTTTAGTGAGTCCTCCAGATCAGAGGCAGTAGGGATGACCAGGGATGTTCTCTGTTTAGTGAGTCCACCAGATCAGAGGCAGTAATGATGACCAGGGATGTTCTCTGTTTAGTGAGTCCTCCAGATCAGAGGCAGTAGGGATGACCAGGGATGTTCTCTGTTTAGTGAGTCCACCAGATCAGAGGCAGTAGGGATGACCAGGGATGTTCTCTGTTTAGTGAGTCCACCAGATCAGAGGCAGTAGGGAGGACCAGGGATGTTCTCTGTTTAGTGAGTCCTCCAGATCAGAGGCAGTAGGGATGACCAGGGATGTTCTCTGTTTAGTGAGTCCACCAGATCAGAGGCAGTAAGGATGACCAGGGATGTTCTCTGTTTAGTGAGTCCTCCAGATCAGAGGCAGTAGGGATGACCAGGGATGTTCTCTGTTTATTGAGTCCTCCAGATCAGAGGCAGTAGGGATGACCAGGGATGTTCTCTGTTTAGTGAGTCCACCACATCAGATGCAGTAGGGATGACCAGGGATGTTCTCTGTTTAGTGAGTCCTCCAGATCAGATGCAGTAGGGATGACCAGGGATGTTCTCTGTTTAGTGAGTCCTCCAGATCATAGGAAGTAGGAATGACCAGGGATGTTCTCTGTTTAGTGAGTCCTCCAGATCAGAGGCAGTAGGGATGACCAGGGATGTTCTCTGTTTAGTGAGTCCACCAGATCAGAGGCAGTAAGGATGACCAGGGATGTTCTCTGTTTAGTGAGTCCTCCAGATCAGAGGCAGTAGGGATGACCAGGGATGTTCTCTGTTTAGTGAGTCCACCAGATCAGAGGCAGTAGGGATGACCAGGGATGTTCTCTGTTTAGTGAGTCCACCAGATCAGAGGCAGTAGGGAGGACCAGGGATGTTCTCTGTTTAGTGAGTCCTCCAGATCAGAGGCAGTAGGGATGACCAGGGATGTTCTCTGTTTAGTGAGTCCACCAGATCAGAGGCAGTAAGGATGACCAGGGATGTTCTCTGTTTAGTGAGTCCTCCAGATCAGAGGCAGTAGGGATGACCAGGGATGTTCTCTGTTTAGTGAGTCCACCAGATCAGAGGCAGTAGGGATGACCAGGGATGTTCTCTGTTTAGTGAGTCCACCAGATCAGAGGCAGTAGGGATGACCAGGGATGTTCTCTGTTTAGTGAGTCCACCAGATCAGAGGCAGTAGGGATGACCAGGGATGTTCTCTGTTTATTGAGTCCTCCAGATCAGAGGCAGTAGGGATGACCAGGGATGTTCTCTGTTTAGTGAGTCCTCCAGATCAGAGGCAGTAGGGATGACCAGGGATGTTCTCTGTTTAGTGAGTCCTCCAGATCAGAGGCAGTAGGGATGACCAGGGATGTTCTCTGTTTAGTGAGTCCTCCAGATCAGAGGCAGTAGGGATGACCAGGGATGTTCTCTGTTTAGTGAGTCCTCCAGATCAGAGGCAGTAGGGATGACCAGGGATGTTCTCTGTTTAGTGAGTCCTCCAGATCAGATGCAGTAGGGATGACCAGGGATGTTCTCTGTTTAGTGAGTCCTCCAGATCAGAGGCAGTAGGGATGACCAGGGATGTTCTCTGTTTAGTGGGTCCTCCAGATCAGAGGCAGTAGGGATGACCAGGGATGTTCTCTGTTTAGTGAGTCCACCAGATCAGAGGCAGTAGGGATGACCAGGGATGTTCTCTGTTTAGTGAGTCCACCAGATCAGAGGCAGTAGGGATGACCAGGGATGTTCTCTGTTTAGTGAGTCCACCAGATCAGAGGCAGTAGGGATGACCAGGGATGTTCTCTGTTTATTGAGTCCTCCAGATCAGAGGCAGTAGGGATGACCAGGGATGTTCTCTGTTTAGTGAGTCCACCAGATCAGATGCAGTAGGGATGACCAGGGATGTTCTCTGTTTAGTGAGTCCTCCAGATCAGATGCAGTAGGGATGACCAGGGATGTTCTCTGTTTAGTGAGTCCTCCAGATCAGAGGAAGTAGGAATGACCAGGGATGTTCTCTGTTTAGTGAGTCCTCCAGATCAGAGGCAGTAGGGATGACCAGGGATGTTCTCTGTTTAGTGAGTCCACCAGATCAGAGGCAGTAATGATGACCAGGGATGTTCTCTGTTTAGTGAGTCCTCCAGATCAGAGGCAGTAGGGATGACCAGGGATGTTCTCTGTTTAGTGAGTCCACCAGATCAGAGGCAGTAGGGATGACCAGGGATGTTCTCTGTTTAGTGAGTCCACCAGATCAGAGGCAGTAGGGAGGACCAGGGATGTTCTCTGTTTAGTGAGTCCTCCAGATCAGAGGCAGTAGGGATGACCAGGGATGTTCTCTGTTTAGTGAGTCCACCAGATCAGAGGCAGTAAGGATGACCAGGGATGTTCTCTGTTTAGTGAGTCCTCCAGATCAGAGGCAGTAGGGATGACCAGGGATGTTCTCTGTTTATTGAGTCCTCCAGATCAGAGGCAGTAGGGATGACCAGGGATGTTCTCTGTTTAGTGAGTCCACCACATCAGATGCAGTAGGGATGACCAGGGATGTTCTCTGTTTAGTGAGTCCTCCAGATCAGATGCAGTAGGGATGACCAGGGATGTTCTCTGTTTAGTGAGTCCTCCAGATCAGAGGAAGTAGGAATGACCTGGGATGTTCTCTGTTTAGTGAGTCCTCCAGATCAGAGGCAGTAGGGATGACCAGGGATGTTCTCTGTTTAGTGAGTCCACCAGATCAGAGGCAGTAAGGATGACCAGGGATGTTCTCTGTTTAGTGAGTCCTCCAGATCAGAGGCAGTAGGGATGACCAGGGATGTTCTCTGTTTAGTGAGTCCACCAGATCAGAGGCAGTAGGGATGACCAGGGATGTTCTCTGTTTAGTGAGTCCACCAGATCAGAGGCAGTAGGGAGGACCAGGGATGTTCTCTGTTTAGTGAGTCCTCCAGATCAGAGGCAGTAGGGATGACCAGGGATGTTCTCTGTTTAGTGAGTCCACCAGATCAGAGGCAGTAAGGATGACCAAGGATGTTCTCTGTTTAGTGAGTCCTCCAGATCAGAGGCAGTAGGGATGACCAGGGATGTTCTCTGTTTAGTGAGTCCACCAGATCAGAGGCAGTAGGGATGACCAGGGATGTTCTCCGTTTAGTAAGTCCACCAGATCAGAGGCAGTAGGGATGACCAGGGATGTTCTCTGTTTAGTGAGTCCTCCAGATCAGAGGCAGTAGGGATGACCAGGAATGTTCTCTGTTTAATGAGTCCTCCAGATCAGAGGCAGTAGGGATGACCAGGGATGTTCTCTGTTTAGTGAGTCCTCCAGATCAGAGGCAGTAGGGATGACCAGGGATGTTCTCTGTTTAGTGAGTCCACCAGATCAGAGGCAGTAGGGATGACCAGGGATGTTCTCTGTTTAGTGAGTCCACCAGATCAGAGGCAGTAGGGATGACCAGGGATGTTCTCTGTTTACTGAGTCCACCAGATCAGAGGCAGTAGGGATGACCAGGGATGTTCTCTGTTTATTGAGTCCTCCAGATCAGAGGCAGTAGGGATGACCAGGGATGTTCTCTGTTTAGTGAGTCCACCAGATCAGATGCAGTAGGGATGACCAGGGATGTTCTCTGTTTAGTGAGTCCTCCAGATCAGATGCAGTAGGGATGACCAGGGATGTTCTCTGTTTAGTGAGTCCTCCAGATCAGAGGCAGTAGGGATGACCAGGGATGTTCTCTGTTTAGTGAGTCCACCAGATCAGAGGCAGTAGGGATGACCAGGGATGTTCTCTGTTTATTGAGTCCTCCAGATCAGAGGCAGGAGGGATGACCAGGGATGTTCTCTGTTTAGTGAGTCCACCAGATCAGATGCAGTAGGGATGACCAGGGATGTTCTCTGTTTAGTGAGTCTGCCAGATCAGAGGCAGTAGGGATGACCAGGGATGTTCTCTGTTTAGTGAGTCCATCAGATCAGAGGCAGTAGGGATGACCAGGGATGTTCTCTGTTTATTGAGTCCTCCAGATCAGAGGCAGTAGGGATGACCAGGGATGTTCTCTGTTTAGTGAGTCCACCAGATCAGATGCAGTAGGGATGACCAGGGATGTTCTCTGTTTAGTGATTCCTCCAGATCAGAGGCAGTAGGGATGACCAGGGATGTTCTCTGTTCAGTGACTCCTCCAGATCAGAGGCAGTAGGGATGACCAGGGATGTTCTCTGTTTAGTGAGTCCTCCAGATCAGAGGCAGTAGGGATGACCAGGGATGTTCTCTGTTTAGTGAGTCCTCCAGATCAGAGGCAGTAGGGATGACCAGGGATGTTCTCTGTTTAGTGAGTCCACCAGATCAGAGGCAGTAGGGATGACCAGGGATGTTCTCTGTTTAGTGAGTCCACCAGATCAGAGGCAGTAGGGATGACCAGGGATGTTCTCTGTTTATTGAGTCCTCCAGATCAGAGGCAGTTGGGATGAGCAGGGATGTTCTCTGTTTAGTGAGTCCACCAGATCAGAGGCAGTAGGGATGACCAGGGATGTTCTCTGTTTAGTGAGTCCACCAGATCAGAGGCAGTAGGGATGACCAGGGATGTTCTCTGTTCAGTGAGTCCACCAGATCAGAGGCAGTAGGGATGACCAGGGATGTTCTCTGTTTAGTGAGTCCACCAGATCAGAGGCAGTAGGCATGACCAGGGATGTTCTCTGTTTAGTGAGTCCTCCAGATCAGAGGCAGTAGGGATGACCAGGGATGTTCTCTGTTTAGTGAGTCCTCCAGATCAGAGGCAGTAGGGATGACCAGGGATGTTCTCTGTTTAGTGAGTCCACCAGATCAGAGGCAGTAGGGATGACCAGGGATGTTCTCTGTTTAGTGAGTCCACCAGATCAGAGGCAGTAGGGATGACCAGGGATGTTCTCTGTTTAGTAAGTCCACCAGATCAGAGGCAGTAGGGATGACCAGGGATGTTCTCTGTTTAGTGAGTCCTCCAGATCAGAGGCAGTAGGGATGACCAGGAATGTTCTCTGTTTAATGAGTCCTCCAGATCAGAGGCAGTAGGGATGACCAGGGATGTTCTCTGTTTAGTGAGTCCTCCAGATCAGAGGCAGTAGGGATGACCAGGAATGTTCTCTGTTTAGTAAGTCCTCCAGATCAGAGGCAGTAGGGATGACCAGGGATGTTCTCTGTTTAGTGAGTCCTCCAGATCAGAGGCAGTAGGGATGACCAGGGATGTTCTCTGTTTAGTGAGTCCTCCAGATCAGAGGCAGTAGGGATGACCAGGGATGTTCTCTGTTTAGTGAGTCCACCAGATCAGAGGCAGTAGGGATGACCAGGGATGTTCTCTGTTCAGTGACTCCTCCAGATCAGAGGCAGTAGGGATGACCAGGGATGTTCTCTGTTTAGTGAGTCCACCAGATCAGAGGCAGTAGGGATGACCAGGGATGTTCTCTGTTTAGTGAGTCCACCAGATCAGAGGCAGTAGGGATGACCAGGGATGTTCTCTGTTCAGAGACTCCTCCAGATCAGAGGCAGTAGGGATGACTAGGGATGTTCTCTGTTTAGTGAGTCCACCAGATCAGAGGCAGTAGGGATGACCAGGGATGTTCTCTGTTTAGTGAGTCCTCCAGATCAGAGGCAGTAGGGATGACCAGGGTTGTTCTCTGTTTAGTGAGTCCACCAGATCAGAGGCAGTAGGGATGACCAGGGATGTTCTCTGTTTAGTGAGTCCACCAGATCAGAGGCAGTAGGGATGACCAGGGATGTTCTCTGTTTAGTGTGTCCACCAGATCAGAGGCAGTAGGGATGACCAGGGATGTTCTCTGTTTAGTGAGTCCACCAGATCAGAGGCAGTAGGGATGACCAGGGATGTTCTCTGTTTAGTGAGTCCTCCAGATCAGAGGCAGTAGGGATGACCAGGGATGTTCTCTGTTTAGTGAGTCCACCAGATCAGAGGCAGTAGGGATGACCAGGGATGTTCTCTGTTTAGTGAGTCCTCCAGATCAGAGGCAGTAGGGATGACCAGGGATGTTCTCTGTTTAGTGAGTCCACCAGATCAGAGGCAGTAGGGATGACCAGGGATGTTCTCTGTTTAGTGAGTCCACCAGATCAGAGGCAGTAGGGATGACCAGGGATGTTCTCTGTTTAGTGAGTCCACCAGATCAGAGGCAGTAGGGATGACCAGGGATGTTCTCTGTTTAGTGAGTCCTCCAGATCAGAGGCAGTAGGGATGAGCAGGGATGTTCTCTGTTTAGTGAGTCCACCAGATCAGAGGCAGTAGGGATGACCAGGGATGTTCTCTGTTTAGTGAGTCCACCAGATCAGAGGCAGTAGGGATGACCAGGGATGTTCTCTGTTTAGTGAGTCCTCCAGATCAGAGGCAGTAGGGATGACCAGGGATGTTCTCTGTTTAGTGAGTCCACCAGATCAGAGGCAGTAGGGATGACCAGGGATGTTCTCTGTTTAGTGAGTCCACCAGATCAGAGGCAGTAGGGATGACCAGGGATGTTCTCTGTTTAGTGAGTCCTCCAGATCAGAGGCAGTAGGGATGACCAGGGATGTTCACTGTTTAGTGAGTCCACCAGATCAGAGGCAGTAGGGATGACCAGGGATGTTCTCTGTTTAGTGAGTCCTCCAGATCAGAGGCAGTAGGGATGACCAGGGATGTTCTCTGTTTAGTGAGTCCACCAGATCAGAGGCAGTAGGGATGACCAGGGATGTTCTCTGTTTAGTGAGTCCACCAGATCAGAGGCAGTAGGGATGACCAGGGATGTTCTCTGTTTAGTGAGTCCACCAGATCAGAGGCAGTAGGGATGACCAGGGATGTTCTCTGTTTAGTGAGTCCTCCAGATCAGAGGCAGTAGGGATGAGCAGGGATGTTCTCTGTTTAGTGAGTCCACCAGATCAGAGGCAGTAGGGATGACCAGGGATGTTCTCTGTTTAGTGAGTCCTCCAGATCAGAGGCAGTAGGGATGACCAGGGATGTTCTCTGTTTAGTGAGTCCACCAGATCAGAGGCAGTAGGGATGACCAGGGATGTTCTCTGTTTAGTGAGTCCACCAGATCAGAGGCAGTAGGGATGACCAGGGATGTTCTCTGTTTAGTGAGTCCTCCAGATCAGAGGCAGTAGGGATGACCAGGGATGTTCTCTGTTTAATGAGTCCTCCAGATCAGAGGCAGTAGGGATGACCAGGGATGTTCTCTGTTTAGTGAGTCCTCCAGATCAGAGGCAGTAGGGATGACCAGGGATGTTCTCTGTTTAGTGAGTCCTCCAGATCAGAGGCAGTAGGGATGACCAGGGATGTTCTCTGTTTAGTGAGTCCTCCAGATCAGAGGCAGTAGGGATGACCAGGGATGTTCTCTGTTTAGTGAGTCCTCCAGATCAGAGGCAGTAGGGATGACCAGGGATGTTCTCTGTTTAGTGAGTCCTCCAGATCAGATGCAGTAGGGATGACCAGGGATGTTCTCTGTTTAGTGAGTCCTCCAGATCAGAGGCAGTAGGGATGACCAGGGATGTTCTCTGTTTAGTGGGTCCTCCAGATCAGAGGCAGTAGGGATGACCAGGGATGTTCTCTGTTTAGTGAGTCCACCAGATCAGAGGCAGTAGGGATGACCAGGGATGTTCTCTGTTTAGTGAGTCCACCAGATCAGAGGCAGTAGGGATGACCAGGGATGTTCTCTGTTTAATGAGTCCACCAGATCAGAGGCAGTAGGGATGACCAGGGATGTTCTCTGTTTATTGAGTCCTCCAGATCAGAGGCAGTAGGGATGACCAGGGATGTTCTCTGTTTAGTGAGTCCTCCAGATCAGAGGCAGTAGGGATGACCAGGGATGTTCTCTGTTTAGTGAGTCCTCCAGATCAGAGGCAGTAGGGATGACCAGGGATGTTCTCTGTTTAGTGAGTCCACCAGATCAGAGGCAGTAGGGATGACCAGGGATGTTCTCTGTTCAGTGACTCCTCCAGATCAGAGGCAGTAGGGATGACCAGGGATGTTCTCTGTTTAGTGAGTCCACCAGATCAGAGGCAGTAGGGATGACCAGGGATGTTCTCTGTTTAGTGAGGCCACCAGATCAGAGGCAGTAGGGATGACCAGGGATGTTCTCTGTTCAGAGACTCCTCCAGATCAGAGGCAGTAGGGATGACTAGGGATGTTCTCTGTTTAGTGAGTCCACCAGATCAGAGGCAGTAGGGATGACCAGGGATGTTCTCTGTTTAGTGAGTCCTCCAGATCAGAGGCAGTAGGGATGACCAGGGTTGTTCTCTGTTTAGTGAGTCCACCAGATCAGAGGCAGTAGGGATGACCAGGGATGTTCTCTGTTTAGTGAGTCCACCAGATCAGAGGCAGTAGGGATGACCAGGGATGTTCTCTGTTTAGTGTGTCCACCAGATCAGAGGCAGTAGGGATGACCAGGGATGTTCTCTGTTTAGTGAGTCCACCAGATCAGAGGCAGTAGGGATGACCAGGGATGTTCTCTGTTTAGTGAGTCCTCCAGATCAGAGGCAGTAGGGATGACCAGGGATGTTCTCTGTTTAGTGAGTCCACCAGATCAGAGGCAGTAGGGATGACCAGGGATGTTCTCTGTTTAGTGAGTCCTCCAGATCAGAGGCAGTAGGGATGACCAGGGATGTTCTCTGTTTAGTGAGTCCACCAGATCAGAGGCAGTAGGGATGACCAGGGATGTTCTCTGTTTAGTGAGTCCACCAGATCAGAGGCAGTAGGGATGACCAGGGATGTTCTCTGTTTAGTGAGTCCACCAGATCAGAGGCAGTAGGGATGACCAGGGATGTTCTCTGTTTAGTGAGTCCTCCAGATCAGAGGCAGTAGGGATGAGCAGGGATGTTCTCTGTTTAGTGAGTCCACCAGATCAGAGGCAGTAGGGATGACCAGGGATGTTCTCTGTTTAGTGAGTCCACCAGATCAGAGGCAGTAGGGATGACCAGGGATGTTCTCTGTTTAGTGAGTCCTCCAGATCAGAGGCAGTAGGGATGACCAGGGATGTTCTCTGTTTAGTGAGTCCACCAGATCAGAGGCAGTAGGGATGACCAGGGATGTTCTCTGTTTAGTGAGTCCACCAGATCAGAGGCAGTAGGGATGACCAGGGATGTTCTCTGTTTAGTGAGTCCTCCAGATCAGAGGCAGTAGGGATGACCAGGGATGTTCTCTGTTTAGTGAGTCCACCAGATCAGAGGCAGTAGGGATGACCAGGGATGTTCTCTGTTTAGTGAGTCCTCCAGATCAGAGGCAGTAGGGATGACCAGGGATGTTCTCTGTTTAGTGAGTCCACCAGATCAGAGGCAGTAGGGATGACCAGGGATGTTCTCTGTTTAGTGAGTCCACCAGATCAGAGGCAGTAGGGATGACCAGGGATGTTCTCTGTTTAGTGAGTCCACCAGATCAGAGGCAGTAGGGATGACCAGGGATGTTCTCTGTTTAGTGAGTCCTCCAGATCAGAGGCAGTAGGGATGAGCAGGGATGTTCTCTGTTTAGTGAGTCCACCAGATCAGAGGCAGTAGGGATGACCAGGGATGTTCTCTGTTTAGTGAGTCCTCCAGATCAGAGGCAGTAGGGATGACCAGGGATGTTCTCTGTTTAGTGAGTCCACCAGATCAGAGGCAGTAGGGATGACCAGGGATGTTCTCTGTTTAGTGAGTCCACCAGATCAGAGGCAGTAGGGATGACCAGGGATGTTCTCTGTTTAGTGAGTCCTCCAGATCAGAGGCAGTAGGGATGACCAGGGATGTTCTCTGTTTAATGAGTCCTCCAGATCAGAGGCAGTAGGGATGACCAGGGATGTTCTCTGTTTAGTGAGTCCTCCAGATCAGAGGCAGTAGGGATGACCAGGGATGTTCTCTGTTTAGTGAGTCCTCCAGATCAGAGGCAGTAGGGATGACCAGGGATGTTCTCTGTTTAGTGAGTCCTCCAGATCAGAGGCAGTATGGATGACCAGGGATGTTCTCTGTTTAGTGAGTCCTCCAGATCAGAGGCAGTAGGGATGACCAGGGATGTTCTCTGTTTAGTGAGTCCTCCAGATCAGATGCAGTAGGGATGATCAGGGATGTTCTCTGTTTAGTGAGTCCTCCAGATCAGAGGCAGTAGGGATGACCAGGGATGTTCTCTGTTTAGTGGGTCCTCCAGATCAGAGGCAGTAGGGATGACCAGGGATGTTCTCTGTTTAGTGAGTCCACCAGATCAGAGGCAGTAGGGATGACCAGGGATGTTCTCTGTTTAGTGAGTCCACCAGATCAGAGGCAGTAGGGATGACCAGGGATGTTCTCTGTTTAGTGAGTCCACCAGATCAGAGGCAGTAGGGATGACCAGGGATGTTCTCTGTTTATTGAGTCCTCCAGATCAGAGGCAGTAGGGATGACCAGGGATGTTCTCTGTTTAGTGAGTCCACCAGATCAGATGCAGTAGGGATGACCAGGGATGTTCTCTGTTTAGTGAGTCCTCCAGATCAGATGCAGTAGGGATGACCAGGGATGTTCTCTGTTTAGTGAGTCCTCCAGATCAGAGGCAGTAGGGATGACCAGGGATGTTCTCTGTTTAGTGAGTCCACCAGATCAGAGGCAGTAGGGATGACCAGGGATGTTCTCTGTTTATTGAGTCCTCCAGATCAGAGGCAGTAGGGATGACCAGGGGTGTTCTCTGTTTAGTGAGTCCACCAGATCAGAGAGAGTAGGGATGACCAGGGATGTTCTCTGTTTAGTGAGTCCACCAGATCAGAGGCAGTAGGGATGACCAGGGATGTTCTCTGTTTAGTGAGTCCTCCAGATCAGAGGCAGTAGGGATGACCAGGGATGTTCTCTGTTTAATGAGTCCTCCAGATCAGAGGCAGTAGGGATGACCAGGGATGTTCTCTGTTTAGTGAGTCCTCCAGATCAGAGGCAGTAGGGATGACCAGGGATGTTCTCTGTTTAGTGAGTCCTCCAGATCAGAGGCAGTAGGGATGACCAGGGATGTTCTCTGTTTAGTGAGTCCTCCAGATCAGAGGCAGTAGGGATGACCAGGGATGTTCTCTGTTTAGTGAGTCCTCCAGATCAGAGGCAGTAGGGATGACCAGGGATGTTCTCTGTTTAGTGAGTCCTCCAGATCAGATGCAGTAGGGATGACCAGGGATGTTCTCTGTTTAGTGAGTCCTCCAGATCAGAGGCAGTAGGGATGACCAGGGATGTTCTCTGTTTAGTGGGTCCTCCAGATCAGAGGCAGTAGGGATGACCAGGGATGTTCTCTGTTTAGTGAGTCCTCCAGATCAGAGGCAGTAGGGATGACCAGGGATGTTCTCTGTTTAGTGAGTCCTCCAGATCAGAGGCAGTAGGGATGACCAGGGATGTTCTCTGTTTAGTGAGTCCTCCAGATCAGATGCAGTAGGGATGACCAGGGATGTTCTCTGTTTAGTGAGTCCTCCAGATCAGAGGCAGTAGGGATGACCAGGGATGTTCTCTGTTTAGTGGGTCCTCCAGATCAGAGGCAGTAGGGATGACCAGGGATGTTCTCTGTTTAGTGAGTCCACCAGATCAGAGGCAGTAGGGATGAGCAGGGATGTTCTCTGTTTAGTGAGTCCACCAGATCAGAGGCAGTAGGGATGACCAGGGATGTTCTCTGTTTAGTGAGTCCACCAGATCAGAGGCAGTAGGGATGACCAGGGATGTTCTCTGTTTATTGAGTCCTCCAGATCAGAGGCAGTAGGGATGACCAGGGATGTTCTCTGTTTAGTGAGTCCTCCAGATCAGATGCAGTAGGGATGACCAGGGATGTTCTCTGTTTAGTGAGTCCTCCAGATCAGAGGCAGTAGGGATGACCAGGGATGTTCTCTGTTTAGTGAGTCCACCAGATCAGAGGCAGTAGGGATGACCAGGGATGTTCTCTGTTTATTGAGTCCTCCAGATCAGAGGCAGTAGGGATGACCAGGGATGTTCTCTGTTTAGTGAGTCCACCAGATCAGATGCAGTAGGGATGACCAGGGATGTTCTCTGTTTAGTGAGTCCGCCAGATCAGAGGCAGTAGGGATGACCAGGGATGTTCTCTGTTTAGTGAGTCCACCAGATCAGAGGCAGTAGGGATGACCAGGGATGTTCTCTGTTTATTGAGTCCTCCAGATCAGAGGCAGTAGGGATGACCAGGGATGTTCTCTGTTTAGTGAGTCCACCAGATCAGATGCAGTAGGGATGACCAGGGATGTTCTCTGTTTAGTGACTCCTCCAGATCAGATGCAATAGGGATGACCAGGGATGTTCTCTGTTTATTGAGTCCTCCAGATCAGAGGCAGTAGGGATGACCAGGGATGTTCTCTGTTTAGTGGGTCCTCCAGATCAGAGGCAGTAGGGATGACCAGGGATGTTCTCTGTTTAGTGAGTCCACCAGATCAGAGGCAGTAGGGATGACCAGGGATGTTCTCTGTTTAGTGAGTCCACCAGATCAGAGGCAGTAGGGATGACCAGGGATGTTCTCTGTTTAGTGAGTCCACCAGATCAGAGGCAGTAGGGATGACCAGGGATGTTCTCTGTTTATTGAGTCCTCCAGATCAGAGGCAGTAGGGATGACCAGGGATGTTCTCTGTTTAGTGAGTCCACCAGATCAGATGCAGTAGGGATGACCAGGGATGTTCTCTGTTTAGTGAGTCCTCCAGATCAGATGCAGTAGGGATGACCAGGGATGTTCTCTGTTTAGTGAGTCCTCCAGATCAGAGGCAGTAGGGATGACCAGGGATGTTCTCTGTTTAGTGAGTCCACCAGATCAGAGGCAGTAGGGATGACCAGGGATGTTCTCTGTTTATTGAGTCCTCCAGATCAGAGGCAGTAGGGATGACCAGGGATGTTCTCTGTTTAGTGAGTCCACCAGATCAGATGCAGTAGGGATGACCAGGGATGTTCTCTGTTTAGTGAGTCCGCCAGATCAGAGGCAGTAGGGATGACCAGGGATGTTCTCTGTTTAGTGAGTCCACCAGATCAGAGGCAGTAGGGATGACCAGGGATGTTCTCTGTTTATTGAGTCCTCCAGATCAGAGGCAGTAGGGATGACCAGGGATGTTCTCTGTTTAGTGAGTCCACCAGATCAGATGCAGTAGGGATGACCAGGGATGTTCTCTGTTTAGTGACTCCTCCAGATCAGAGGCAGTAGGGATGACCAGGGATGTTCTCTGTTCAGTGACTCCTACAGATCAGAGGCAGTAGGGATGACCAGGGATGTTCTCTGTTTAGTGAGTCCTCCAGATCAGAGGCAGTAGGGATGACCAGGGATGTTCTCTGTTTAGTGAGTCCTCCAGATCAGAGGCAGTAGGGATGACCAGGGATGTTCTCTGTTTAGTGAGTCCACCAGATCAGAGGCAGTAGGGATGACCAGGGATGTTCTCTGTTTAGTGAGTCCACCAGATCAGAGGCAGTAGGGATGACCAGGGATGTTCTCTGTTTAGTGAGTCCTCCAGATCAGAGGCAGTTGGGATGACCAGGGATGTTCTCTGTTCAGTGAGTCCTCCAGATCAGAGGCAGTAGGGATGACCAGGGATGTTCTCTGTTCAGTGAGTCCTCCAGATCAGAGGCAGAAGGGATGACCAGGGATGTTCTCTGTTCAGTGAGTCCTCCAGATCAGAGGCAGAAGGGATGACCAGGGATGTTCTCTGTTCAGTGAGTCCTCCAGATCAGAGGCAGTAGGGATGACCAGGGATGTTCTCTGTTCAGTGAGTCCTCCAGATCAGAGGCAGAAGGGATGACCAGGGATGTTCTCTGTTTAGTGAGTCCTCCAGATCAGAGGCAGTAGGGATGACCAGGGATGTACTCTGTTCAGTGAGTCCTCCAGATCAGGCAGAAGGGATGACCAGGGATGTTCTCTGTTCAGTGACTCCTCCAGATCAGATGCAGTAGGGATGACTAGGGATGTTCTCTGTTCAGTGACTCCTCCAGATCAGATGCAGTAGGGATGACCAGGGATGTTGTCTGTTTAGTGAGTCCTCCAGATCAGAGGCAGTAGGGATGACCAGGGATGTTCTCTGTTTAGTGAGTCTTTTTGGTGTCAGGGAAAATGTATGGAGTTAAAAGTACATTATTTTCTTTAGGAATGTACTGAAGTAAAAGTAAACGTTGTCCAAAATATAAATAGTAAAGTAGAGTACAGATACCTAAAGAAACTACTTAAGTAGTACTTTAAAGTATTTTTACTTAGGTACTTTACACCACTGTCAGTCAGACAACATTTTTGGTAGTTAACATAACATCTGTAAACCCAGACAGGAAACTGAGGTCAGGTTTTCTCAATCCAAGTATCACTCTGGTAATGTACTGTACCACCCATATTCCTAAGCAAATTGTCTGGAGCTATAACTGTAGGGACAGCAACAATGGGAACTGGACCAAATTGTCTGGAGCTATAACTGTAGGGACAGCAACAATGGGAACTGGACCAAATTGATCAAGGATTACAGTGCCTTCCAAAACTATTCACCCTCCTTTGGTGTTTTTCTCATTTTGTTGCATTACAACCTGTAATTTAAATAGATTTTTATCTGGATTTCATGTACTGGACAAACACAAAATAGTCCAAATCAGTGAAGTGAAAAAAAAAAAAAAAACTTGTTTAAAAAAATTCTAAAAGATAAAAAAACAGAAGAGTGGTTTGTGCATATGTATTCACCCCCTTTGCTATGAAGCCCCTAAATAAGATCTGGTGCAACCAATTATCTTAGGAAGTCACATAATTAGTTAAATAAAGTCCACCTGTGTGCAATCTAAGTGTCACATGATCTGTCACATGATCTCAGTATATATACACCTGTTCTGAAAGGCCGCAGAGTCTGCAACACCACTAAGCAAAGGGCACCACTATGTAAGCGGCACTATGAAGACCAAGGAGCTCTCCAAAGAGGTCAGGGACAAAGTTGTGGAGAAGTACAGATCAGGGTAGGGTTATAAAAAAATATCAGAAACTTTGAACATCCCACAAAGCACCATTAAATCAATGATTTAAATATTGAAAGAATATGGCACCACAACAAACCTGCTAAGAGAGGGCCGCCCAGGACCAGGCAATGAGGGCATTAATCAGAGAGGCAACAAAGAGACCAAAGATAACCCTGAAGGAGCTGCAAAGCTCCACAGCGGAGATTGGAGTATCTGTCCATAGGACCACTTTAAGCCGTACACTCCACAGAGCTGGGCTTTATAGAAGAGTGTCCAGAAAAAATAAGCAAACACGTTTGGTGTTCGTCAAAAGGCATGTGGGAGACTCCCCAAACATATGGAATAAGGTACTCCGTTCAGATGAGCCTAAAATGTAGCTTTTTGGCCATCAAGGAAAACGCTATATCTGGCGCAAACCCAACACCTCTCATCACGCTGAGAACACCATCCCGACAGTGAAGGACGGTGGTGGCAGCATCATGCTGTGGGGATGTTTTTCATCAGCAGGGACTGGGAAACTTGTCAGAATTGAAGGAATGATGGATGGCGCTAAATACAGGGAAATTCTTGAGGGAAACCTGTTTCAGTCTTCCAGAGATTTGAGACTGGGACAGAGGTTCACCTTCCTGCAGGACAATGACACTAAGCTTACTGCTAAAGCAGCACTTGAGTGGTTTAAGGGGAAACTTTTAAATGCCTTGGAATGGCCTAGTCAAAGCCCAGACCTCAATCCAATTGAGAATCTGTGGTTTGACTTAAAGATTGCTGTACACAAGCGGAACCCATCCAACTTGAAGGAGCTGGAGCAGTTTTGCCTTGAAGAATTGGCAAAAATCCCAGTGGCTGGATGTGCCAAGTTTATAGAAACATACCCCAAGAGACTTGCAGCTGTTGCATCAAAAGGTGGCTCCACAAAGTATTGACTTTAAATAGTCATGCACGCTCAAGTTTTCTGTTTTTGTGGTCTTGTTTGTTTCACAATAAAAAATGTTTTGCATCTTCAAAGTGGTAGGCATGTTGTGGAAATCAAATGATGCAAACCCCCCCAAAATCCATTTTAATTCCAGGTTGTAAGGCAACAAAATAGGAAACATGCCAAGTGGGGTGAATACTTTCGCAAGTCACTGTATGTCTGTGTTAAGAGGAATAGTACCAACAACCCCATTTAAGATCATATTTCCCCAGGCAAACCTGGATTATGTTCTGACATATATCGTATAAACAAACATGTCATTCATTTTGCAATATTTTAGAGACATACAGTGCCTTCGGAAAATATTCAGACCCCTTGACTTTTCCACATTTTGTTACGTTACAGTCTTATTCTAAAATGGATTTTAAAATTCAATTATCAATCTACTCACAATGCCCCATAATGACAAAGCGAAAACAGGTTTTAGAAATGTTTGTACATTTATTCAAAATCAAAAACAGCAATACCTTATTTACATAAATATTCAGACCCTTTGCTATGAGACTCAAAATTGAGTCGGGCTCTAACCAGAATAGAAAGAGGAGTGGGAAGCCCCGGTGCACAACCGAGCAAGAGGACAAGTACATTAGAGTGTCTAATTTGAGAAACAGAAGCCTCACAAGTCCTCAACTGGCAGCGTCATTAAATAGTATTTGCAAAACACTTTACGTCTCAACGTAAAGGGTGAAGAGGCGACTCTGGGATGGTGGCCTTCTAGGCAGAGTTTTAAAGAAAAGGCCGTATCTGAAACTGGCCAATAAAAAGAAAAGATTAAGATGGGCAAAAGAACACAAACACTGGACAGAGAAACTCTGCCTAGAAGGCCAGCCTCCCAGAGTTGCCTCTTCACCCTTTACGTTGAGACTACTATTTAATGACGCTGCCCGTTGAGGACTTCTGAGGCATCTGTTTCTCAAACTAGACTCTCTAATGTACTTGTCCTCTTGCTCAGTTGTGCATCGGGGCCTCCCACTCCTCTTTCTATTCTGGTTAGAGCCAGTTTGCGCTGTTCTGTGAAGGGAGTAGTACACAGCATTGCACAAGATCTTCAGTTTCTTGGCAATCTCTCGCATGGAATAGCCTTCATTTCTCAGAACTCGAATAGACTGATGAGTTTCAGAAGAAAGTCTTTGTTTATGGCCATTTTGAGCCTGTAATCGAACCCACAAATGCTGATGCTTCAGACACTCAACTAGTCTAAAATAGGCCATTTTTATTGCTTCTTTAGCAGCACAACAGTCTTCAGCTGTGCTAACATAATTGCAAAAGGGGTTTCTAATGATCAATTAGCCTTTTAAAATGATAAACTCGGATTAGCTCCTGGAACACAGGAGTGATGGTTGCTGATAATGGGCCTATGTAGATATTCCATAAAATATCAGCCGTTTCCAGCTACAATAGTAATTTACAACATTAACAATGTCTACACTGTATTTCTGATCAAATGTATGTTATTTTAATGGCCGAAAAAATGTGCTTTTCTTTCAAAACAAGGACATTTCTAAGTGACCCCAAACGTTTGAACGGTAGTGTGTATAAAGTGTAATATTGGGATGCAAACTCAAAATTGAATACAAATCTGACATGGTACAGGTATATATTTTTTAATAAAGCCCATAAACATGTGTGAGGTGTATACATTTGTTTCAAAGTAGATTTTTTTTAAAGACTACCAAGAAACCACCGATTTCGCCCCAATTAGGCCTTTGTTCTTCTGAGATACCTACAATGTGAGAACACTATCTGGGCCAAAGTCACGATCAATCAACTATCTCAAATGTCTCAATATGTCATTAATATTTTTGACACTCTTACTCAACTCTGATTCATGTTTTTGAACTGTGCCAAACAAATAAAAACACAATTTTTTTGTTGGTCGCATGTTTCATGAGCTGAAAAGCTTATTTATCTCAAATTTTGTGCACAAATGTGTTTACATATCTGTTAGTGAGCATTTCTCATTTGCCAAGATAATCCATCCACCTGACAGGTGTGGAATATCAAGAAGCAAATTAAACAGCACGATCCTTACACAGGTGCACCTTGTGCTGGGCACAATACAATTACACTTTAAAATGTGCAGTTTTGGCACACAACACAACGCCACAGATCTCTCAAGTTTTGAGGGAGGCATGCTGACTGCAGGAATGTCCAGCAGAGCTGTTGCCAGATAATTGAATATTAATTGCTTTGCCATACGCTGCTGAGGAGTATTGCTGTCTGTAATAAAGCCATTTTTGAGAAAAACACATTTTGATTGGCTGGGCCTGGAACCCCAGTGGGTGAGCTTGGCTGCCAAGTGGGTGGGCCTATGCCCTCCCAGGCCCATCCATGGCTGCACCCCTGCTTAGTCATGTGAAATCCATAGATTAGGGCCTAATGAATGTATTTCCATTGACTCATTTCCTTATATGAAGTGTAACTCAGTTGCATGTTGTCTTTATATTTTTGTTCAGTGTACATTACTCTGTATTACTCCTCCTCTTTCTTTGCATTGATCCAACCATTTGTTTCATACCTTTCTGAATGAGCACAAGGGCATAGTGAGGCACATAGGTGTTCATATCTCTGCCCCCATCAGCACTAGTGTTTACCAAAAATACAGACTTATTGATGTGGAATGCCACAGCAAACAATATTACGTTGTCACGACCTAGTGAGAACGTAACTTTTCGTACCGCTTACTGTACGTAACTATCTCACGTCACTAGAACCGGAATTGGGACGGACCTATTTTGGTTGGTCGTTACAACGTAATTTACAAACCTTGTCGTTACGCAGTAAAAATCACCAGTCAAGAAATGTTGTCTTCAAGTTTCAAGTTTTAATGTCACATGCAGTGAAATGCCTTTCTAATCCCAGCAATGCAGTAATCCAAATAACAATGTAATACTAAACATAACAAGGTAGAACAAAAAAACAAATTATATAAAAATTGTCATATATTTTAAAATATATTATATTTGAATAACTGCATAAGGCATATACTACTACCATATATTACTTGTTTCTATGTGCTGTTGTAGGAAATTGTAATTTAAAATATTTGACACAGGTCCTCAGATCCTCAAAAAGTTCTAAAGCTGCACCATCTTGACTGGCTGCATCCCTGCTTGGTACGGCAACTGCTTGACATCCGACCGCAAGGGGCTACAGATGGTAGTGCGGAAGGCCCAGTACATCACTGGGGCCGAGCTTCCTGCCATCCAGGACCTCTATACCAGGCGGTGTCAGAGGAAGGCCCTGAAAATGGTCAAAGACTGCAGTTACCCAAGTCATAGACTGTTCTCTCTGCTACCACACGGCAAGTGGTACCGAAGCGACAAGTCTAAGTCTAAAAGACTTCTTAACAGCTTCTACCCCCAAGCCATAAGACTCCTGAACAGATAAACAAAGGCCTAACCAGACCCCTATTTTACGCTGCTGCTACTCTCTGTTTAAAATCTATGCATAGTCACTTAAACTCTACCTACATGTACATATTACCTCAATTACCTCGACTAACCGGTGCCCCCGCGCATTGACTCTGTACCGGTACCCCCTGTATATAGCCTCCACATTGACTCTGTACCGGTACCCCCCTGTATATAGCCTCCACATTGACTCTGTACCGGTAGCCCCTGTATATAGCCTCCACATTGACTCTGTACCGGTACCCCCTGTATATAGCCTCCACATTGACTCTGTACCGTAACACCCTGTATATAGCCTCCACATTGACTCTGTACCGTAACACCCTGTATATAGCCTCCACATTGACTCTGTACCATTACCCACCCCTGTATATAGCCTCCACATTGACTCTGTACCGTAACACCCTGTATATAGCCTCCACATTGACTCTGTACCGGTACCCCCTGTATATAGCCTCCACATTGACTCTGTACCGGTACCCCCTGTATATAGCCTCCACATTGACTCTGTACCGGTACCCCCTGTATATAGCCTCCACACTGACTCTGTACCGTAACCCCCTGTATATAGCCTCCACATTGACTCTGTACCGGTACCCCCTGTATATAGCCTCCACATTGACTCTGTACCGGTACCCCCCTGTATATAGCCTCCACATTGACTCTGTACCGGTACCCCCTGTATATAGTCTCCACATTGACTCTGTACCGGTACCCCCTGTATATAGCCTCCACATTGACTCTGTACCGGTACCCCCTGTATATAGCCTCCACACTGACTCTGTACCGGTACCCCCCTGTATATAGTCTCCACATTGACTCTGTACCGGTACCCCCTGTATATAGCCTCCACACTGACTCTGTACCGGTACCCCCCTGTATATAGTCTCCACATTGACTCTGTACCGGTACCCCCTGTATATAGCCTCCACACTGACTCTGTACCGGTACCCCCCTGTATATAGCCTCCACATTGTTATTTTACTGCTGCTGTTTAATTATTTGTTACCTTTATTTTCCATTTTTATTATTATTTTACTATTTTAATTCACCTTTATTCAACCAGGTAGGCCAGTCGAGAACAAGTTCTCATTTACAACTGTGACCTGGCCAAGATAAAGCAAAGCAGTGCAACAAAAACAACACAGAGTTACACATGGAATAAACACACATACAGTCAATAACAAAATAGAAAATGTATATGTACAGTGTGTGCAAAGGTAGTACGATTGTAAGGCAATAAATAGGCCGTAGTGGCGAAATAATTACAATTTAGCAATTAACACTGGAGTGATAGACATGCAGATGATGATGTGCAAATAGAGATACTGGGGTGCAAAAAAGCAACAAAAACTAAAAAATATAATGAGGATGAGGTAGTTTGGTGTGCTATTTATAGATGGGCTGTGTACAGGTACAGTGATCGGTAAGCTGCTCTAACAGCTGATGTTTAAAGTTAGAGAGGGAGATAAGTCTCCAGCTTCAGTGATTTTTGCAATTCCTTCCAGTCATTGGCAGCAGAGAACTGAAAGGAAAGGCGGCCAAAGGAGGTGTTGGCTTTGGGGATGACCAGTGAAATATACCTGCTGGAGGGCGTGCTACGGGTGGGGGTTGCTACGGTGACCAGTGAGCTGAGATAAGACGGGACTTTACCTAGCAAAGACTTGATGACCTGGAACCAGTGGGTTTGTAGCGAGGGTCAGCCAACGAGAGAATACAGGTCGCAGTGGTGGGTAGTACATGGGGCTTTGGGGACAAAACGGATGGCACTGTGATAGACTACATCCAATTTGCTGAGTAGAGTGTTGGAGGCTATTTTGTAAATGACATGGCAGAAGTCAAGGATATGTAGGCTAGTCAGTTTTACGAGGGTTTGTTTAGCAGCCTGAGTGAAGTTGTTGTTAACTTATCTATTTTTTACTTACCACTTATTTGTATTTCTTTTCTTAAAATGTCTTAAAGCATTGTTGGTTAAGGGCTTGTAAGTAAACATTTCCTGTTCGGCACAAATAATGTTTCATTTGATTTGATACAGCAGGTTTGAACCATACAGCAGGTTGGAACCATACAGCAGGTTGGAACCATATAGCAGGTTGGAACCATACAGCAGGTTGGAACCATACAGCAGGTTGGAACCATACAGCAGGTTGGAACCATACAGCAGACTGGAACCATACAGAAGGTTGGAACCATACAACAGGTTGGAACCATACAGCACATGCAGCAGGTTGGAACGATACAGCAGACTGGAACCATACAGAAGGTTGGAACCATACAGTAGGTTGGAACCATACAGCAGGAAACCTGTCAGCAGCAAACCTGTCTCTGTGTCAAAATGGGTTTATTGGTGCCACTGGTTTGGATTCAAAGTGCTCACATGATGAATGGTACCATTACCAATACCATTACTGGTAATTACCATTACCAGTATGTGGGGTATTACAGTACTATACTTCAATTATTAAACAGGAACAACTTACTAACATTATGATTGTACAGAAATTAGGTAGTCATTCAAAAATCATGTTAAACACTATTATTGCACACAGAGTGAGTCCATGGAACTTATTATGTAACATGTTAAGCACATTTTTATCCTGAATTTATTTAGGCTTGCCGTAACAAAGGGGTTGAATACTTATTATTCAGCGTTTCTTTTTAAAATGTATTTGTAAATATTTCGGAAAACATTTTTCCACTTTGACATTATGGACTTGTATGTAGGCCAGTAACAAACAAAAAGATCGCAATTTTATCCATTTTTAATTTAGGCTGTAACACAACAAAGTGTGGAACAAAGTCAAGGGGTGTGAATTACTTTCTGAAGTTAGTTCGTTATTTTTCCTAATCTCTCCTCATTTGTCTTTCAAGCATCCGCGTGGGTTTGTGTCTTCCTGATATCCAATAAGAAGGAGAGTTGCAGCGTGTCGACCATCTAAATAGAACCAAGTTGTATTTTAGCGCCTGACCGCCCAGACGCTCATTCACACGAGCGAGCGGTATGAGTAAAATTATTGAATGAATTAATGTCTACATTGCAACGCTCGCGCGGTGAGTTATAAGATAGGGAATCAGGAGAGACGCATTTGAACAGGTAGAGCTGTTTCATCAATTCAGTTTCATCAATACACTATAGACATGACTGAACTTGTGGATAAGCAGAGAGATGTTAACAGCAGGTCGAGGGGGCAGGGTTATTTAAGAAGCTGTTTTCCCCGTTTGGCCTCAGACCAGCCTGGTCTCATAGACTAGACCGGCCAGCCCAGCTTCAGACAGGCCCACACACCTGTGAACTAGAGAAGAACCTCAGGTATATTCTACATGTCACACAGAACAGATTAAAGCCCTCATTTGTACCCATCTGGCAGCTGTTTATCTATTTGACTTGTTAGAGACATTCATTTACATAATTCATTTTACATTAAAAAAAATGGGTGTGAAATCCTGGAAAATTGGCCTGGTAAAATTTTTATTCATATTTATTGTATTTACCTTAATTAAATTGGCCTGGCTAAGATTTTGATAGGGGGTCTGAGTTGGTTAGAGTAGACAGTATGTGGCATGAGATGAGAGCGGCAGGTAGCCTAGCTGGGCCATTAACCGAGAAGTTGTTGGTTTATCGAATGCTCTGAAGTGGTTTAAAATCTATCAAAGTGTCCTTGAGCATGGCGCTCTACCCTAATTGCTCCTGTAAGTTGCTCTGGATAACAATGTTTGTTAAATGGCAAAAAAAAAATGTAAAGGGGGAAAAAAATGTTTAACTACTGTCATGCAGAAAGCTAAAGGCGAAATCTCTAGATTTCCTCATAAGCAACACTGACAGGTACAGTTAAAGAGGCACAAGACCATAAACACAGGGCACACCTACGCTGTCGTTGGTCACCTATCAATCACCTCGACATCTAAAGGGGATGGGCCGTCTCATCATGTCAAGATAGTGGATCCCAGTATTGTGTCAATAAACACATGAGGATGGGGGCCCTGGAGCATGTGGGCGGGGTGGTGGAAGGAATGGGGCTATAGTTCCACATGTGTTGACTGGGTAATGACCTGCTGTGTTCATCCACTGACAGAGGGACTGGACACTTGCCTCTCTGAGGGTTCACTAGGCTAATGAGGCAAGTTGGAGTAATTACTGAATATCACATGACTCCTCCTTACCTTAGGCTATCAAATTGAAATCTATGACTGGACTTTAACTGGACTCACTCTTATATCTTACATTTGAGATACTGCAGAAGTGTGGATTTTGCTCAGCACAAGTTAGAGCAAGGACACATATTTGATGTTTGACACAATTTGGTGTCAAAATCAACCAGTCACAATCACACTCCTTCTCAGAATCAACCAGTCACAATCACACTCCTTCTCAGAATCAACCAGTCACAATCACACTCCTTCTCAAAACTAACCAGTCACAATCACACTCCTTCTCAAAATCAACCAGTCACAATCACACTCTTTCTCAGAATCAACCAGTCACAATCACACTCCTTCTCAGAATCAACCAGTCACAATCACACTCCTTCTCAAAACTAACCAGTCACAATCACACTCCTTCTCAGAATCAACCAGTCACAATCACACTCCTTCTCAGAATCAACCAGTCACAATCACACTCCTTCTCAGAATCAACCAGTCACAATCACACTCCTTCTCAAAACTAACCAGTCACAATCACACTCCTTCTCAAAATCAACCAGTCACAATCACACTCTTTCTCAGAATCAACCAGTCACAATCACACTCCTTCTCAGAATCAACCAGTCACAATCACACTCCTTCTCAAAACTAACCAGTCACAATCACACTCCTTCTCAAAATCAACCAGTCACAATCACACTCTTTCTCAGAATCAACCAGTCACAATCACACTCCTTCTCAGAATCAACCAGTCACAATCACACTCCTTCTCAAAACTAACCAGTCACAATCACACTCCTTCTCAAAATCAACCAGTTACAATCACACTCCTTCTCAAAATCAACCAGTCACAATCACACTCTTTCTCAGAATCAGTCTTTACTCCTCCCTCTCCCTCCATGTTAGAGGATCAGTCTTTACCCCTCCCTCTCCCTCCATGTTAGAGGATCAGTCTTTACCCCTCCCTCTCCCTCCATGTTAGAGGATCAGTCTTTACCCCTCCCTCTCCCTCCATGTTAGAGGATCAGTCTTTACCCCTCCCTCTCCCTCCATGTTAGAGGATCAGTCTTTACCCCTCCCTCTCCCTCCATGTTAGGGGAACAGTCTTTACCCCTCCCTCTCCCTCCATGTTAGAGGATCAGTCTTTACCCCTCCCTCTCCCTCCATGTTAGAGGATCAGTCTTTACCCCTCCCTCTCCCTCCATGTTAGATAGAGGATCAGTCTTTACCCCTCCCTCTCCCTCCATGTTAGAGGATCAGTCTTTACCCCTCCCTCTCCCTCCATGTTAGGGGATCAGTCTTTACCCCTCCCCCTCCCTCCATGTTAGAGGATCAGTCTTTACCCCTCCCTCCATGTTAGAGGATCAGTCTTTACCCCTCCCTCTCCCTCCATGTTAGGGGATCAGTCTTTACCCCTCCCCCTTCCTCCATGTTAGAGGAACAGTCTTTACTCCTCCCTCTCCCTCCATGTTAGAGGATCAGTCTTTACCCCTCCCTCCATGTTAGAGGATCAGTCTTTACCCCTCCCTCCATGTTAGGGGATCAGTCTTTACCCCTCCCTCTCCCTCCAGACTAGTAGTAACAGGAGAGGAATGGAATGAGGGGTATGACAAGAGGAGAGAGGGATTGGAAGGTGCCGAGGCCTGTAGAGTGGAGAGGATCCTTATCCCACCGTCCCTCTCTCCATGTGTGAGAGTGATCGTTAAACACTTCCCCCTTCTCCTCATTCGCCCCATTAATCCCTTAATTTTCTCACTCCATTTGTACTCTCGGGCCTTTCCACAGATTCTTCATCGCCAAAGATAGACATGGGAATGGATCCTCAAACCGGTTCTCTAGTCCCCATTTGCTGCCTGCAACTCCGAGGGAGACATGGGGTGCTCTGGTTCCCACGGCTGTAAGCGTTGGGCTACAGATGTTGACCGTAGCATCTCACAGACCTTCTCAATTGAATCTGCTGAGGTGACATGTTTTTCAGCTCGTGTGAATATTGGAGGTGTGAGATTTTAAATGATACTGTCAGCAGTTTTCTTTGTGCTGAGATGAAAGCAAATTGTTAAAGCAAATAGATATATGCCAAACATGTAATGCGCTGAAAAAATTATAATGCTGTCAACTGTCAAACTTGTTGTGAGAAGAGTCTACTTTCACATTCCCAGGTTGTACAGTTGTGCATGCTCTACGAAACAGCCTAGAGAAGCTAAAAACAGCTTCAAACCAATGGCGTGTTAGAGACATGTTGAAGACTGCATTTAAGAATGTGAACAGAACTCAATTTTAGTTGTGAAGTGGGTGGGACAGAAATAGGACTGGTGTGGAGTGTACGTTTAAGGAGAAAACTCAAGAAGGAGAGGCCATCCAAAGTTGAGGCCATCCAAAGTTGAGGCCATCCAAAGTTGAAATGCCACACCACCTCCAAACCCTAGCAGAAACGTTAATGGAGTTGTTTAAAGGGCCAATACAGCAATCTTTATCAAATCATTTCAGTTTAATAATCAAATACCTTACTATAATAATTTTCCATTTACAAAAAAAAATGCTTTTTATCATTTTAGCAAAACTATTTCTCAAGGAAGAATTTTGATAGGACTGTCTGGGAGTGGTCTGAGTGGGGAGGGGAAAACTGAAAACTAGCTGCTATTGGCAGAGAGGTTTGGAACTCTCTTTGTGTTTGGTCTATTAACCAATTTACCGCCTGGTGATGTCACCAGGCAAGCTGAAACTCCCGCCAATGCAAACAGGCTGATTAGGTCCTGTGTAGATTGTATTTTCATCCAGCAACTATCAGGATATAATATTGATTAAAAAAATCCACACTTTTACAGTGTCAGTTTTATCAGCTGCTGTACAATATGATACAAAACACAGGAAATACAGTTTTGACTACACTGGGCCTTTAAAGATTGTATTTGCCAATATGGGAAAAATAACACAATTACAAATAGCCGTCTGTTCATATAGTGTAAAAGGAAATAAATGTGTTAAATAGGTTATTAGGTCTCCAAAAGCGTGGCAGACTGATGTTGAGAGGCATGGGCTTGTACCCTGAACACAAGAGGGGCACATAAAGGGAGACAGGTGTGAGGAGAGGGCGCTGTGGCAGTAAGTGGGAGCAAAGGGGAACCTTGAGGAACAAGTTCTGTTGCATTTATCTTTTAGTTCACTGGCTGTCAAACCTGTCTTTTTCCCCCCCTGTTCAGCGTTGTTTAACGGTTTCTTTATCTCCCTCATTTCACAACCTGTCTCTGTGATGTGGATCATTGACTGTAATGGGAGCTTGACTTGTCTTCTCAACCAAAAGCACTGGCAATCACAAATCTTGATCAAACTGTGTTTAAGCACCATGCTAAATAGGAATTTCTGAATTAATCACAACCCAAATAACGTTTTGGGGTTTAAAGTGTGACCATACCCTGTATTTCTCTCTTTTATTCAGTTTTAAATAAATACTCCCAGAAAAATAGCAGTGAGAATGTCTTGTTTATGCTGTTTTTTATTTTACCAATATGAAAAAGCATGAGGACATGACATTTATGTACAGCTCATACACAACCCACACGTTTTTACTAAAGTCAAGAATCCCTCAATAATCATTTGACAGATAGTTCAGTTGATATTATGAAGACAATACGTGGAACCGCAAACAATATACATATGTACAATCAATTAAGAGAGAGAAAAAAAACATTGTAAATCACCCACTGTTTAGTATGAGTTCAGTGCACTTTCATTCTCTGCTGGGGAAGACATTCCAGTGAGTTTGTCGAAGACAAGCTGCCCTATGGTCTACACTACACAGTACGGGTTGTTCCACAAAATGAGTGCCTTTTTGTTGATACTTTAAGTAGAAATTGTGCGCAAATATTTAAAAGCCTGTTATATTAAATGAAGTGCATGGGAAATTCAATACATCTGAATTATAATACGAATAAAGATTTGCTAAAGTGCCAAACTTCAGCATTTTGACAGGTCCCTCTGTGGCTTCTAGGAAGATTTTAACCCACTTAACCCCAACATTTCTCCAGGTTTTCACCATCATTGTAAAGCCCTAGTTATTATGTTACTTTGGCAAAGTAATTTCTAAAGATGATTATTTATTTAATGTTATTAGTGATTTATTTTAAGGTCAATCCTGTTTTGTTTTTTCAAAAGACACATTGAACATTTAATAGTCAAATCATAGCGTAAAAGCAGGTGAGCTGGCTCTAAAATTTGTTTTGTGGTGGAAAACTAAGCGGGTCGAGCATAATACCTCAATCCTGTTACCCATAGATAGACAGGCTAGAATTATTTTTTTATCAATAGACACAAATTTGTGAAGCTTGCTTTCAATTGCCCCTCCCTGTTGCACACAACACGCTTCCATTCCCCCTGTCACAAGGGGATTTATGGCTCATTTAAGATGGTCAACCCTGTTACTTGGCACTTATTTATTTTTTATTTTTTTATTTTTTTTAACCTTTATTTAACTAGGCAAGTCAGTTAAGAACAAATTCTTATTTTCAATGACGGCCTAGGAACAGTGGGTTAACTGCCTATTCAGATGGGAAAGGGTGTTTTTTATTAAGTTGAACCAGTGCTCTTTATGACAGAATGTTAAAAGTAGGTGAATTTTTTTTTTTTAAATCGGGCAAATTAAAATACTCGAAGGCACCTAATTGGTGGAACGACCCAGTAGATGTATCAGTTGTGCTTTACACCTCTGTGCCTTCCCGTGGGTAAAGCATTGAGGCAGAGTCCAGGGCTGGGTATAGTTGGCTGCTGAGCTGGGTGAGGACAGAGTCACTGTAGCCCGCAGGGTAGAGGGGAGGAGAGGAGGAAATGGTAGGCTGCTGTGGATGGGACATACAGACCTCCCACTGAGGCATCGGAGCATTGGGGGAGTAGGAGCCGTATCTCTGGGCCGGAGAGACCCGTTGGGACAGCTCTGTAGCCAGGCTAGGTCTGTGGAGGGTATCTGACACTACTGTGTTTGATACCGTCCCCACTTCAGCCATCTGAGACAGGAAGCTGTTCAGGCAGAGGGAGGGGGCTGAGGAGATGGGGGAGGGGCCGCGCTCGGAGGAGCTGGAAACGTCATTCATGTTGTTGTGGTGTTTGGGGCTGGACTCTAACGACTCAGAACCTGAGGAGCCCCCCTCACCAGGCAGGGAGTCCGACTTCCTCTTCCTCTTGCGACGGAAGTTGCCGTTGTCAAACATCTTCTCACAGTTGGGATCCAGGGTCCAGTAGTTACCCTTGCCTATAAGGAGACACATAAGTCATTTTTGTTAAGGAGTTGCTCTCACATAGTTAGGCAAGAGTTAATATTTGTCTTTTTTTCAAGGTTATACTGTACGTGTATACACTTCCCAAACATTGAGTAGGCATGGAACACCTTGAAATTAAAAGATACATTTTAAAAACCAAGTTCCAAACGTTCTTACCTGGATCATCCTCATCTCGGGGCACCTTCTTGAAGCAGTCGTTGAGGGAGAGGTTGTGGCGGATAGAGTTCTGCCACCCGGCCTTGCTCTTGTTGTAGAAGGGGAAGTTGTCTGCAACATATTGGTAGATCTGGCTCAGGGTGAGCCGTCTGTCTTGGCCCCCGTGGATCGCCATGGCAATAAGGGCAGAGTAGGAGTAAGGTGGCCTGGCTAGCTTCATCAGCTCCTCCTGAGAGGGCATGGAGAACCAGCTCAGGTCCCCTACACCACCCCTCGGCGCGCCAGCACCCAGATAGGGCCTCTGCATGTTGTAGAGTTGGGGCACATAGGGCCCACAGACTGGCCCTGTGGGCCCACCTAGGTAGGGAACACTGTTGAGCTCTGGGCCGTTGAACCACAAGTAAGGGTTGGAAGGAGGGCTGGTGTAGTCTCCCAGGTCGTAGGAAGTAGGGGTGGCCTGCTGCGGGCTAGGCAGGGTTGGAGTGCTGTAGAAGTTGTTGCTGTACAGGCTGAACTCTGGAGGCTCCTGTTCGAGGCTAGGGTACTGGGTTCCACAAGGAGGTGGGGAGAGGCCCTGTGGCACAAACGACATCATGCTCACCCACAGACTGATCCTTGGATTGGCAGCTGGTCTCTTCAGTCTAATAAATGGCTCTGGTAAAAAATAAATAAATCTGGATCTCGCTTTTCTTCAGTATTATTTGTTCCTCTGTTTCCAGCTGAGAGGTATTTTCCTTTCACTCTGTATTTAGTGTCCAGTGCAGGTGCATCACAACCTGACACCTGTCTCACCTGATCAATTTATAGTACTACAGCAACACCCATGTCTGCTCTCATTGGGTGTTTCTGTGACTATGTCATTTGAGTGAGTTTAGGCGTGGAGAATTCCCTTTGAATAGGAGGTGAAATTCCACCAGTTCTCCACCAGAAGTTAGTCTAAACTCTGTGAAATGTTTAGCTATTTTAATTTGACATCCAACCATTTACTTAAGAACATTTTAAAGTTGGTTATTTTACAGCAGAACGGGATAATGAGTGCAACATTTACAAATGTTACAGTAATTTAATGTATAACAATTTCAGGACTCAAATATAATATATAAATATAACGTAATATGAAAGGATAATTGAATGTCAGTTGAATTTGAAGTTTGTACATTTATTTGTTTTTCCTCTAACATAGTTGTATGTGCAATATGCGACACTGTTTTATTATAACGACAGGCTCAACATTCCAAGGGGAAACTGCATTTAGGCTTCTTCCTATACATCATTGTATTGCTTCTGAATTATACATTTGTTCTATCCCAAAACTTTTTTTCCGCCCTTGTCCATTTCTGAGATGTCACAAACATTTTAGACATCATGCTTGTTGAAATGTAGATTTTTATTCAGAAACAGGTGTTATAAATACTACGGTTGGGTGTGAAGCCATGAACACCTTCATCGTCAAAACAGATATGATTGTTAAAATCTATCTGTATTATGTATTATACTCCATCCCGCCATGGATGATTTTAATATCATTTATTTACCCCGCCAAATAATGATTTTAAGAATGCCCTATTCTCCATATTACATTACTGTAAAACATACAATTGTGTTATTTCTCTGCGCATGGACATTTAAAGCTCACAAAATTGACATATCATTAGCAGTTCTGAAATGTCTCTGTTTTGTTTTTCTCGTATAGGAAGCTATACTCGTAGTTTAATTGATAAATGGCCGTGGCCAGGACGCCAGGAATGAATATGCTTCCATTGTAGCGTGCTCTGCAATGCCCATAATAGGATACACAAGAGCGGAGCGCGCTCGGAGATATTTGGTAGTCTGCACACATTGTGCGCGGATTGGTTACCATGGCTTCTTTTTCATGCAGAATAATTCGTTTTTACTGGGGAAGGTAGTATGTACCGCAATGGAATTTTTCGGGGTGGGTGGAAACACAAATATGAGATGAGTGATTCAGGAACGTTATGATTACATGCCTCAGTTCAGTGATCCATGCAGGCTTAGAAGAGTTTATGTGCTTTTTTTTTTTTTTTACTGCAAACATTTCTGCACAGTCATGTGTCCTGTAATCCAAGCCTGAATATGGGCAGAGACATGATGGCAGTTTGATTGTTTCTGCTTTTCATCATTTGTGAACTTGGAAGTTCCTTCCAAAGATATATCCTACTTTGTCAGCTTAGAGATGGTGTCTCTCTCAAATTGCCTGCAAGGACTGGGCTAAGTGTTCCATGATTCATTTCAAAGAAACAAATCTCTGAGGTTACCAAGGATGGCAGTTAGTGTGATTATAGTAATCCTCTTCAGTGGTTCTGACACAGACATAACGGCACATCTGTCCCTCCTGGGGGTTTATATTGTCTGTCTGCTGTTGTATTTTACATACTGGATGCTTAAGATCTTCACACTCCAAATGACAAGGCTTGTGTAAATTACAACAGACAAATAAGAGAGATTAGGGACATAAATCTTGTATACGGTCTGATTTCAATACCGATACCGACGGTGAGGCATTGTATTTTACAACAGGTTAGTAGTGCAGATCCGACACGCTTTCGTATTCACTTGCCTAATATTACAGCGCCAGATCAGCAGTAAGGAGCCTTTGGTAATCGTCCATGCTTCAGAGAAGTTAGAGAAACAATGGACGTCGATGATATAAAGTTGAATGAAAAAAGAACAGAGGTCAGTGGTTGGAACAGAGGTCAGGGAAGTTTTTCCTAGTGTGACCAATGATTTGTAGAATTTCTGCCACAAGTTTCCAATTTAAAAAAAAAATGCAAACGTTTATTTGAAACATTGATAATAGCTATGTTATAGAACATACAGTGTGAGAGATTAAAGAATATAGTTTTCATTTAACCAGTAAACAATGCAGGATATTGAAACAAAATCCATATTATAAAAGCTCAGCAGTTGTGACTGACGGGGTCGACCCCACTATTTCCTTACTTGGATAATGTATGCTGCTTCTGATTTATTGCAGAGCTAGCTGCTATTCTAGACCTTTCCATTGCACGTAACAGGGAAATAGAGAGCAAACACAAGCATTTACGTAACTACTCACATGGACGTGTTCAGCGTCTGTGCTTTCAATACACATTGAGACAAAAACTAGGAATATTATTGTGTATATGGACTTCTTTCTGAGGCCCATACAGTGAACAGTTGACAGAGATGTACCGTACCTACCATCTCAATCCAAGAGTCACTTGTCTTTATATGAAATGACCTTACATGTAAAAGACTATGAACTGCAATTCAAAGGTTGCATAAGTCCTTCCACCCATAATGTGAGTGGCAGTCCTTTAAAACCACTGTGAATCTTGACTATTGCTCCATGTTATTGTTATCACTCCCCCAGCTGTCTGTTAAAAGGACGGGTAGAGACTTGCTAGTGCTCCGCCTGCTGGGTAGATCAGGGGACACTGGCTCTGCTGTCTGTTAAAAGGACGGGTAGAGACTTGCTAGTGCTCCGCCTGCTGGGTAGATCAGGGGACACTGGCTCTGCTGTCCTGATCCACGGTTCTTAGCATCAATCAGCAGAAGAGGTGACTGTCTGTAATGAGCGATGATGTGTGCCACCATCGGATAGGTCTGGAACATAAAACATGAACCAATACATTAACAGGGCATCATTGAGCTGTGTCATAACAGAAGTTGAAACATAAAATGTAAGATGGCTTGCTGTACATCTAATTGAATCTCGTAGTTGATGTTTTGGCAAAAAAAATGGCTATATAACAAACTTTCAGATGACAGATTCATGGATCCAGTTCACAAAGCTCACTGCTTCATCAGTGATTGATAATATGACATAAAATTACACATATTACTCTGACTGGTCATACTTAGGGATATGAGTTCATTCCTGACCATGTGACCTGGTCAGGAACAATTCTTGGCCATAGTCAGAATGAATGAGGCAGATATTGTGTACCTCTGAGACCTTCAGACCAGTCCCCAGCAGAAACTCATTCTGTTCACAGCGGATCTGGATGTTGTAAACTTTGTCCTGATAGAGTACCATGAGTGTATAGGGCTGAATGGACGACCGTTTTGAACTGTCCCGTACCAGAAATGCACCGTCCTAAACAGATAATGAAACATTGTACATTATAGTGGTGTTTGTGTTGTATTCTATCACCAAAGAGCACTGGTGAACTATCCACATAAAAAATATTTTATACTGTATATTGTCATTCTGGACAGCGCATTCGGAAAGTATTCAGACCCCTTGACTTTTTCCACATTTTGTTACATTACAGCCTTATTCTAAAATTGATTACATAGTTTCCCCCCTCATCAATCTACACACAATACCCCATAATGACAAAGCAAAAACAGTTTTTAAAAAACATTTTTTTTTTACAAAGAATACCAAAATACAAACTGAAATATCACCATTACAGAAGTATTCAGACCCTTTACTCAGGACTGAGTTGAAGCACCTTTGGCAGCGATTACAGCTTAGAGACTTACTTGGGCATGACACTACTAGCTTGGCACAACTGTATTTGTGGGTAGTTTCTCCCATTCTTCTCTGCAGATCCTTTCAAGCTCTGTCAGGTTGGATGGAGAGAGTTGCTGCACAGCTATTTCTCCAGAGATGATCAATCGGGTTCAAGTCCGGGCTCTGGCTGGGCCACTCAATGATATTCAGAGATTTGTCCCGAAGCCATTCCTGTCTTGTCTTGGCTGTGTGTGTAACCGATGTGAAATGGCTAGCTAGTTAGCGGTGGTGCGCGCTAATAGCGTTTCAATTGGGAAGTCACTTGCTCTAAGACCTTGAAGTAGTTGTTTCCCTTGCTCTGCTTTTGTGGCGCGATGGGTAACGATGCTTCAAGGGTGGCTGCAGAGGGTTCGGGGCGAGGAGAGGGATGGAAGCTATACTGTTACATGTGCTTGGGGTGGCTGTCCTGTTGGAAGGTGAACCTTTGCCCCAGTCTGACGTCCTGAGCACTCTGTAGCAGGTTTTCATCAAGTATCTCTCTGTACTTCATCAAGTATTGCTCCGTTCATCTTTCCCTCAATCCTGACTAGTCTTCCAGTCCCTGCAGCTGAAAAACATTTTTGGTACCCTGCCCCAGATCTGTGCCTCAACCCAATCCTGTCTCGGAGCTCTACGAACAATTCCTTTGACCCCATGGCTTGGTTTTTGCTCTGATATGCACTGTCAACTGTATAGACAGGTGTGTGTGCCTTTCCAAATCATGTCCAATCAATTGAATTGACCACAGGTGGACTCCGATCAAGTTGTAGAAACATCTCGAGGATTATCAATGGAAACAGGATGCACCTGAGCTCAATTTCGTGTCTCACAGCAAAGGGTCTGAATACTTATGTAAATAAGGTATTTCTGTTTAAAATGTTTTGAACATTTCTAACTATTTCTAAAAACCTGTTTTCGCTTTGTCATTATGGTGTATTGCGTGTAGATTGATGAGGACACATTTGTATTTAATCCATTTTAGAATAAGGCTGTAACATAACATTTTGAAAAAGTCAACGGGTCTGAATGCTTTCCAAATGCACTGTATGTGATATTGCATTGTCCCTTCAAAAACCATTGTCACAATTAATCTGTGAGAACAGAGTGTGAATGTCAGTTTGCCTGTTATTACAGTTAACCAGGTGTGTGAGTGATATTGACAGCAGAAGATGTCTCACCATGTTGACCTGTCTGAGACAGCCCTCCGCTTGACCCCGTGTCACCTGACCAACGTACCACTGAGGGTTCAGGTCCTACATATTCACACAGGAACACAATCACACATCAATCAGATGGGATTTGTGACTTTGTGACCTGTTACTAATTTCTGTGATAGGCTTCAGACCAAAAAAAAACACATTAACAAAAATCCTTGAGTTTGCAACATGTTTCCACATTGTTCAATAGAAGTGAGTTGTTAAATGCACCAAATGACATTACTTGCACATACTGTACTATATGAGGACCTAGGGAAATATTTGATCTATTCAATAAGAGCTGACTAGTTTTAGAGACAAAGGGCTCTGCTCAACACAGCTGTTGAGATTAGTGGTTGGCAGCCTGAACGTACAATGCTCCCTTAGAATAACAATGCAATGGCGCCACCTACTGAGCTATGCAAGTCATTGCATCACTAGACCACATCCAACATTCATGTACGGTCATATTTGAGAATCAATCTATCTATCTATCTATCTATCTATCTGTCTGTCTGTCTGTCTGTCTGTCTGTCTGTCTGTCTGTCTGTCTGTCTGTCTGTCTGTCTGTCTGTCTGTCTGTCTGTCTGTCTGTCTGTCTGTCTGTCTGCCTGCCTGCCTGCCTGCCTGCCTGTCTGTCTGTCTGTCTGTCTGTCTGTCTGTCTGTCTGCCTGCCTGCCTGCCTGTCTGTCTGTCTGTCTGTCTGTCTGTCTGTCTGTCTGTCTGTCTGCCTGCCTGCCTGTCTGTCTGTCTGTCTGTCTATCTGTCTGTCTGTCTGTCTGTCTGTCTGTCTGTCTGCCTGCCTGCCTGCCTGCCTGCCTGTCTGTCTGTCTGTCTGTCTGTCTGTCTGTCTGTCTGCCTGCCTGTCTGTCTGTCTGTGTGTGTGTTGTGGGGATCACCTGTTCATCCTCTAGGTCTGCCGGTGGGGGGATAGAAGCTTGCATAGGTGGCGGAGGGGGCATAATGTGTCTGTCTGGCACAATCCTAGAACTGCTCCTGGGCGAGATGGCTTTGAAAGAAAGAAAGAAATTAGAATCATACCAGTTAACGAAAGGAGAAGTTGTGACACACATATACACACCGTACAGTATATTTTAAGGATGGGTACTGAAGTGAAAACAAAGCACTCACATGCCTGCAGTGCCTGCAGTTTTGAAGGTAGAGATGCAGTTGAAGCGATATTAGGAGGAAAGCTGGAGAGAGATGGAACAACAGTGTGCAGATTACCATTAAAATGTGCGTATCTCCAGCAAAGCGCTGTCCTCCATGTAAGCCTAGAGGCCATTTGAATTCCTAACTTTGGACAAGACAAAACTGATCTTACCCGTCTGAATGTAAGGATTGTCCGGGGAGCACTGCTCTAGGGTGCCCTGGTCTAGGAAATGTGTTGGAGTTGTATGGTTTGGGCATGGGCACTAAAAGAGAGAAACGCTCATGCAATCACCATGACTGCATAGTCCTTCAATGTAAAACAGGATGAAGATTAAATAGCTACAATGTAAAGTTCCCTTAACAAGTCGAAAAAGGTTTCAGAAAATGTCTTACCATCATCTTGTACCTGTTGATGACATAATATTAAACATTTTATGAGGAGGAACTATAGACTTTTCTCAGTTACGATAAAGACACAGTTTGAAAATCCTTATCAGCCTCTTCCCACCCCATCATGGTGATGTCACCACGTGTACACCAAAATATACCTTTACCTCATTTCTTGCATCAGACACATATCTGCAACACAAATGGAAATGACAGTTGAATTAAGTTGCTATATTCACTTGCATATCGCTTCTTGGTGTTGAACTCAATAAGCGAGCACGAAGATTTAGTCAAATCCTGTATGTGCAACAACCAGCAAATCAAACAAAACGCAGGCGGAAGACTGGAAGGCTAATCATAAAATGATACACATCTTGAGATGCAGACTTCCTTCATTCTATAACAAGTAAAGGTCATACGAAGCTGTGCTCTGTGGCAGTGATTCACCCCAGCTCAATTAGCTCCTGCTGACTAAACAACCACAATTCCAATCCGTCACCCCATGTATTTCTGATGAAGTGTACTTCCTTATAAACCGGGTGGTTCGAGCCATGAATGCTGATGACAAAATTACATTGATAATCAGTTTATAATAGCATTAAGGCACCTCAGGGTTTGTGGCATAGGGCCAATATACACTGCTCAAAAAAATAAAGGGAACACTTAAACAACACAATGTAACTCCAAGTCAATCACACTTCTGTGAAATCAAACTGTCTGATCCTAGGAAGCAACACTGATTGACAATAAATTTCACATGCTGTTGTGCAAATGGAATAGGCAACAGGTGGAAATTATAGGCAATTTGCAAGACACCCCCAATAAAGGAGTGGTTCTGCAGGTGGTGACCACAGACCACTTCTCAGTTCCTATGCTTCCTGGCTGATGTTTTGGTCACTTTTGAATGCTGGCGGTGCTTTCACTCTAGTGGTAGCATGAGACGGAGTCTACAACCCATACAAGTGGCTCAGGTAGTGCAGCTCATCCAGGATGGCACATCAATGCAAGCTGTGGCAAGAAGGTTTGCTGTGTCTGTCAGCGTAGTGTCCAGAGCATGGAGGCGCTACCAGGAGACAGGCCAGTACACCAGGAGACGTGGAGGAGGCCGTAGGAGGGCAACAACTCAGCAGCAGGACTGCTACCTCCACCTTTGTGCAAGGAGGAGCAGGAGGAGCACTGCCAGAGCCCTGCAAAATGACCTCCAGCAGGCCACAAATGTGCATGTGTCTGTTCAAACGGTCAGAAACAGACTCCATGAGGGTGGTATGAGGGCCCGACGTCTACAGGTGGGGGTTGTGCTTACAGCCCAACACCGTGCAGGACGTTTGGCATTTGCCAGAGAACACCAAGATTGGTGTATTGGGGGGCCGCACAGCCCTCCATGTGCTCGCCAGAGGTAGCCTGACTGCCATTAGGTACCGAGATGAGATCCTCAGACCCCTTGTGAGACCATATGCTGGTGCGGTTGGCCCTGGGTTCCTCCTAATGCAAGACAATGCTAGACCTCATGTGGCTGGAGTGTGTCAGCAGTTCCTGCAAGAGGAAGGCATTGATGTTATGGACTGGCCCGCCCGTTCCCCAGACCTGAATCCAATTGAGCACATCTGGGACATCATGTCTCGCTCCATCCACCACCGCCACGTTGCACCACAGACTGTCCAGGAGTTGGCAGATGCTTTAGTCCAGGTCTGGGAGGAGATCCCTCAGGAGACCATCCGCCACCTCATCAGGAGCATGCCCAGGCGTTGTAGGGAGGTCATACAGGCACGTGGAGGCCACACACACTACTGAGCCTCATTTTGACTTGTTTTAAGGACATTAGATCAAAGTTGGATCAGCCTGTAGTGTGGTTTTCCACATTAATTTTGAGTGTGACTCCAAATCCAGACCTCCATGGGTTGATTAATTTGATTTCCATTGATAATTTTTGTGTGATTTTGTTGTCAGCACATTCAACTATGTAAAGAAAAAAGTATTTAATAAGAATATTTCATTCATTCAGATCTAGGATGTGTTATTTTAGTGTTCCCTTTATTTTTTTGAGCAGTGTACCATGGCTTAACTAACCACTGAATCACAGTGTGTTTATTTAAGGATCAGTTGATGTGTAGTCTATATGTGATGTGTGTCTGGAGCGGTGCCATGTGGAGGATGGAGGGAGGTGCACTGCAGACCTGTTGTTGTTCAGCGGGGCTCTGCCGACCGACGAGCTGCTCCTGCTGACACTACTTGACACAGGGAGGGGAGGTTTGGGCATTCTGGGAGGGTCTGGGCCCCTCTCTTCTGCCTGAGGCCTGGATATAGGAGCAATGTGAAGTCAGAGGTTCCAAAACTGGACAGTGTAGTTACCAATTCAGGAAGTTATAGCTTGGTTAATTTCTTGTAGAAAAGGCACCGTTTTTAGAAACTGAATGTATGTATGTACAACAAATGTGGTGTACAGTGCCTTCAGGAAGTATTCACACCCCTTGACTTTCCCACATTGTTGTTGTCTTACAGTCTGAATTTAAAATGGATTACATTTAGATGTTGTGTCACTGGCCTACACACAATACCCCATTATGTCAAAGAAGAATTGTGTTTTTCCAAAATGTTACAAATTAATAAAAAATGAAAAGCTGAAATGTCTTGAGTCAATAAGTATTCGACCCCTTTGTTATTACAAGCTTAAATAAGTTCAGGAGTAAAAATGTGCTTAACAAGTCACATAATAAATTGCATGGACTCACGCTTTGTGCAATAATAGTGTTTACCATGATTTTTGAATAACTACCTCATCTCTGTAAACCACACAAAGAAATGGTCTGTAAGGTACCGCAGTCGAGCAGATCATTTCAAACACAGATTCAATCACAAAAACCAGTGAGGTTCTCCCATGCCTCGCAAAAGCGTTCTGTTTTGGGGCAAATCCACAACAACACATCACCGAGTACCACTCTTCATATTTTCAAGCAAGGTAGTGACAATTAAATCCATTTTAATCCCACTTTGTAACACAACACATTTCTGAAAAAGGTCCACGGGGTGTGAATATACTTATGTGCAGTCATCATTCAAACAGAAAACGAGGTGTCAATGACATTGTGAAATAGAATAGCGAGAAGTCACATGACTGGAAAGCAATACAGAACCAAAATAAGTATTCTGTACCTCCATGAATGTGGAGCAGGCTGCGTGTGAGAGACAAAACAAACATGTCATACACTTCATTGTGAAATCTTCATATTTCAAACTATTAGCAAAGTGTCTGGGATGGTCTTTAAACACTCATATGTCAACATTCTTATAGCTATTAGCTATACAGTTATATAGGCCAACTACAACTTTAGCAAGCACATGCAAAGATCTATAGGCATATGTTTGTTCACTTGACATTAGGATGAGAAGAACGTTGTTTGGACACACAGGACTGATCCAAACATAAGCAAAGTTCATTCTCACCATGTTAGTTGTGTTTAACTTCGTTGCTGTGTGGAATAACAGATCAGGTCAGTACGAGGGCATAAAAAAACATGATATTATTGCTTTATGGTGATGATAAATCCAATAAATGTGATTAAGTATATAAATTGAACATAAATAGAAAGCATCCTCTCTATACTAACATTGACACATACTTATGGAAGAGGAACTGTTAAATGACATGTATCTGTGCGCAGGCAGGTGTAGGAACAGACAACTGCAGTAGTAAACATTTTCTTGCTAGGTTTAGATTGGTGTGAGACACGGGAGGTTGGTGGCACCTTAATTGAGGAGAACGGGCTCGTGGTAATAACGGGAGCGGAATCAGTGGAATGGAATCAAATACATCAAACACATGGTTTCCATGGTTTCCATTGTTTCCAGGTGTTTGATGCCATTCCATTTGCTCCATTCCGGACATTATCATGAGCCGTCCTCCCCTCAGCAGCCTCCTGTGGTGTGAGAGTACCTGGTATTGGAGATTCAGCAAGTCTTGTGCGATCCAGTTTGGTGGGCTTTCTTCTGCGGTCAACTGGTGGAGCGGGGGCAGCATTTGAGGAAGTAGCAGGCACTTTAAAAGACAATATGAAAAGACAGGGTACAAATCAATACAAGGGAATAAAAAGTGTTCAAATGCTATATTTAAGCAATACGGCACGAGGAGATGTGGTTATGGCCAATATACCACGGCTAAGCGATGTTCTTCTAAATTGTATTTATTTATTTCGAAACATACAATATACTTGCAGTGAAGCCGCTCAACAACTACATCATACCAGTCATCCAACATATTCCCATTCAGAGTGACACACAGAAGCATCCAGGGTCAATGCCCTGCTCAAGGGCGCATTGACAGATCTACCACCAGGCCAAAAAACGAACCCGAACCCTCCAAGATCCCCCCACAGTTCCCCAATAGCTGTCCCTCAACCATTCGAGACCCCTCCTAAAGTCCCCCCCCAACAAGAAGAAGAAAAAATAAAATAAGAATACAATTAATTCCAGTCCCTGCCCCCAGGATGCACCCCAGTGCACCAACAACCAAGAGAATGAACCCCCACCCCCAAGAACCACCCCAGTGCACCAACAACCAAGAGAATGAACCCCCACCCCCAAGAACCCCCCCAATGCACCAACAACCAAGAGAATGAACCCCCACCCCCAAGAACCACCCCAGTGCACCAACAACCAAGAGAATGAACCCCCACCCCCAAGAACCACCCCAGTGCACCAACAACCAAGAGAATGAACCCCCACCCCCAAGAACCCCCCCAATGCACCAACAACCAAGAGAATGAACCCCCACCCCCAAGAACCACCCCAGTGCACCAACAACCAAGAGAATGAACCCCCACCCCCAAGAAACCCCCCAGTGCACCAACAACCAAGAGAATGAACTAAAGAGAAAAAAGGAAGACAGAAGAAAACAGAAAACAACAATGCAAAAATAAATAAACAAAATAATACATTTAAAACAAAGGACATCAAGGACAACTGAAATCATAACAGCAATGCCACCTGTATATGTTTGTGTGCATGTCTGGCACTACTACATGTATGTGTGTATTCTTGTATGTGTTTAATTGAATGAGAGTGTGTGTATATGCATGTGTACAAACACCTGCACGGCATCAGCCCCAGGCTGACCGGCATTAGCTGTAAAAACACTGCCACTTAGTGTCATTCAAATGTACTTTTGAATAGGTTTTATTTAGACTTTTTATTTTATTTTTTACTTTTATCTTTGACCATCATTCTATCTTCCACACAGCAACTCCACTCCCACTTGTCTCCAATTCCTCAACTTCCCTCATCCCATCTATCTCTGCTGGCCACCCACTTTGGGTTTCTACGCAACACATATCTTTCAACTATGCTGTGATGTTTAACACATTGCGAGTTGAAGATAAATACTTTTACTAAGAGTATTGACTGGCCCGGTCTCTCCAAATCTCTTAACAGTATTATTTCTAGGGTCAATTTTAGATCAATGCTATGCATTTTCAGCCATTCCTGAACATGAGACCAGAAACAGGCTACCTGAGGGCAATACCAAAATAAATGGTCTATTGAGTCTGTATCCTCACGACAAAATCTGCAGAGCTTCGATGATTTTATGCCTCAAATATTCAACATTTTGTTGGTGGCAAGAATTCTATATAATAATTTTAGCTGAAAAGAACGAAGTCTTGAATCTTGCGTTGTTTTTATATATCAACTCATACACCCTGTACCATGGAATCGGTACATCAAAAATCTCTTCCCAACTATTTTGCAATCTGTATGGCACAGTTGTCAACATCCTGGTCCTCAAATGAAACTGGTATACTTTCCTATTTATGCTATTTTTATTCCTCCGCCAGTTTTGATCCTTTATATTGGGCAGACAGACCAGTACCATGCCTCCTCCTGCTGCCACCTGCCTCCTGCATTTTTGGGGTAATGCTGTAATCAATTGGTTGTACTCTTGGATTGAGCAGATCTTCCCGTACAATTCTGTTAACTCCACGAAGGACATAACTCTACCATTACAATTTACAATATCATTTAATAACAAAATACCCCTTTCAAACACCTTTTCCATAAATACAGGTATTTTATCAACCAGCACATTTGAGTTCAGCCATAATATTTGTTGGAATATTTGTTCTATCTTTTCAGGGGGATGAAATTGAAATTGTAGCCAGCTCTGCAATGCTTGTTTGAAAAAGAGAGATACTTTGAAAAAAGTATCCTTTTCAATTAATCGAAAATGAGACACGGCAATCTGCACAAAGGCAAAAAGGCAATTTTTAAACAATGGATGAGCTTTTCTTATTAATCTACTTGAGAACCATTTAGGGGTCAAATAAAACTTTTGAATGAGTGAGGCTAGAGAGAGAGAGAGAGGGGTTCAGTGGTTTTATATTGAATAATCTCAACCCACCCAATTCATATTCATTATATAGATAGGCACGTTTTATTTTGTCTGGTTTAACGTCCCAGATAAAGCGAAATATTTTTTTCTTGTATGATTTGAAAACTAATCATCAGGAGTAGGCAGCGTCATAAGTAAGTGAGTAAACTGAGATATGACTAAGGAGTTAATCAGGGCAATTTTTCCATAAATAGACAGGTATTTACCTCTCCATGGTTACAGGATCTTGTCTATTCTTACAAGTTTTCTATTGAAATTCATTGTGGGGAGCTTATTTATCAAATCAAATCAAATCAAATCAAATTTTATTTGTCACATACACATGGTTAGCAGATGTTAATGCGAGTGTAGCGAAGTGCTTCTAGTTCCGACAATGCAGTAATAACAAGTAATCTAACTAACAATTCCAAAACTACTGTCTTGTACACAGTGTAAGGGGATAAAGAATATGTACATAAGGATATATGAATGAGTGATGGTACAGAGCAGCATAGGCAAGATACAGTAGATGGTATCGAGTACAGTATGTACAAATGAGATGAGTATGTAAACAAAGTGGCATAGTTTAAAGTGGCTAGTGATACATGTATTACATAAGGATACAGTCGATGATATAGAGTACAGTATATACGTATGCATATGAGATGAATAATGTAGGGTAAGTAACATTATATAAGGTAGCATTGTTTAAAGTGGCTAGTGATATATTTACATCATTTCCCATCAATTCCCATTATTAAAGTGGCTGGAGTTGAGTCAGTGTCAGTGTGTTGGCAGCAGCCACTCAGTGTTAGTGGTGGCTGTTTAACAGTCTGATGGCCTTGAGATAGAAGCTGTTTTTCAGTCTCTCGGTCCCAGCTTTGATGCACCTGTACTGACCTCGCCTTCTGGATGATAGCGGGGTGAACAGGCAGTGGCTCGGGTGGTTGATGTTCTTGATGATCTTTATGGCCTTCCTGTGACATCGGGTGGTGTAGGTGTCCTGGAGGGCAGGTAGTTTGCCCCCGGTGATAAGTTGTGCAGACCTCACTACCCTCTGGAGAGCCTTACGGTTGAGGGCGGTGCAGTTGCCATACCAGGCGGTGATACAGCCCGCCAGGATGCTCTCGATTGTGCATCTGTAGAAGTTTGTGAGTGCTTTTGGTGACAAGCCGAATTTCTTCAGCCTCCTGAGGTTGAAGAGGCGCTGCTGCGCCTTCTTCACGATGCTGTCTGTGTGAGTGGACCAATTCAGTTTGTCTGTGATGTGTTTGCCGAGGAACTTAAAACTTGCTACCCTCTCCACCACTGTTCCATCGATGTGGATAGGGGGGTGTTCCCTCTGCTGTTTCCTGAAGTCCACAATCATCTCCTTAGTTTTGTTGACGTTGAGTGTGAGGTTATTTTCCTGACACCACACTCCGAGGGCCCTCACCTCCTCCCTGTAGGCCGTCTCGTCATTGTTGGTAATCAAGCCTACCACTGTTGTGTCGTCCGCAAACTTGATGATTGAGTTGGAGGCGTGCGTGGCCACGCAGTCGTGGGTGAACAGGGAGTACAGGAGAGGGCTCAGAACGCACCCTTGTGGGGCCCCAGTGTTGAGGATCAGCGGGGAGGAGATGTTGTTGCCTACCCTCACCACCTGGGGGCGGCCCGTCAGGAAGTCCAGTACCCAGTTGCACAGGGCGGGGTCGAGACCCAGGGTCTCGAGCTTGATGACGAGCTTGGAGGGTACTATGGTGTTGAATGCCGAGCTGTAGTCGATGAACAGCATTCTCACATAGGTATTCCTCTTGTCCAGATGGGTTAGGGCAGTGTGCAGTGTGGTTGAGATTGCATCGTCTGTGGACCTATTTGGGCGGTAAGCAAATTGGAGTGGGTCTAGGGTGTCAGGTAGGGTGGAGGTGATATGGTCCTTGACTAGTCTCTCAAAGCACTTCATGATGACGGAAGTGAGTGCTACGGGGCGGTAGTCGTTTAGCTCAGTTACCTTAGCTTTCTTGGGAACAGGAACAATGGTGGCCCTCTTGAAGCATGTGGGAACAGCAGACTGGTATAGGGATTGATTGAATATGTCCGTAAACACACCGGCCAGCTGGTCTGCGCATGCTCTGAGGGCGCGGCTGGGGATGCCGTCTGGGCCTGCAGCCTTGCGAGGGTTAACACGTTTAAATGTCTTACTCACCTCGGCTGCAGTGAAGGAGAGACCGCATGTTTTCGTTGCAGGCCGTGTCAGTGGCACTGTATTGTCCTCAAAGCGGGCAAAAAAGTTATTTAGTCTGCCTGGGAGCAAGACATCCTGGTCTGTGACTGGGCTGGATTTCTTCCTGTAGTCCGTGATTGACTGTAGACCCTGCCACATGCCTCTTGTGTCTGAGCCGTTGAATTGAGATTCTACTTTGTCTCTGTACTGGCGCTTAGCTTGTTTGATAGCCTTGCGGAGGGAATAGCTGCACTGTTTGTATTCGGTCATGTTACCAGACACCTTGCCCTGATTAAAAGCAGTGGTTCGCGCTTTCAGTTTCACACGAATGCTATATCTTCTGTGATATGACTACCAAGTATGTCTACTTCACCATCAGCCCATTTTATAGGTAAACTACAGGATCATTTAAAAATTGTATTTTTTAAAGATCCAATACGTAATATTGTACACTTATCATAATTAGGTGTTAGTCCAGAGTACAGAAAGAATATCTAGATCTTCAATGAGACATTGCAGGGATCTAGCTTGTGGACTTAATATAAAACTTGAGTCATCGGCATACATGGACTCCTTTGTTTTTAAGCCTTGTATTTCTAATCCTCTAATGTTGTTATTGGATCTGATTTTAATAGCTAGCATTTCGATGAACATAACGAATAGATATGGTGACCCTTGTTTAACTCCTCTTGACAATTCAAAACTCTCTGAGAAGTAGCCGTTATTTATTATTTTACACCTGGGGTTGCTATACATTATTTTTACCCAAGAGAGTTACCAAAATTGAAAAAATCCGGACATTTATAAATAAAATCCAGTCTTACTTTATCAAATGCCTAAAAGCGGCAGGGTAGCCTAGTGGTTAGAGCGTTTGACTAGTAACCGGAAGGTTGCAAGTTCAAATCCCCCGAGCTGACAAGGTACAAATCTGTCGTTCTGCCCCTGAACAGGCACTGCCACCACTGTTCCTAGGCCGTCATTGAAAATAAGAATTTGTTCTTAACTGACTTGCCTAGTAAAATAAAGGTAAAAACAAATAAAGATGTTCTTTATGCACGACACAATGCAGAGTGCCTGGATACAGTCTTTAGCTGTGTTATACCACAAACCCCCAAGGTGTCTTATTGCTATTATAAACTGGTTGCCAACGTAATTAGAGCAGTAAAACAATTTTTTTGTCATACCCGTGGTATGCGGGCTGTCAGCCAATCAGCATTCAGGGCTCGAACCCCACAGTTTATAATTATAGTTAGATAGTAACATTCCAGATTGCACACTTACACTTGCCAGTTATTCTGCCAGGGTGCTGGGGAGATTGCTCTCTTCTGGGTGGGGGAGGCTGCAGTAGCTGCAGATACAAGGAATGAAATGTAATGTTGAATGACTGTGTGGAAGGAGGGAGGGAGAGAGTGGAGGAGTCAGAGGGAAGATACTCACACTAGGGTGACTGGCAGAGGGGATTGGAGGACCAGCCCCAGGGCGTTGAGTTGTTGGAGGAGGATGGCTTCTAGCTGTACTGCGGTGCGGTGTACTATCTAAACACAGAGACAGAGAGACAGAGAGACAGAGAGACAGAGAGACAGAGAGACAGACAGACAGACAGACAGACACAAAATTGTATCAATGTGGAACAAAACAAATTAAAATGTTGTTAAAATTGAAAATCACAACATATATTCTTTGTGAGAGGAGTTGAGCACGGCAAGGCAATGTTGTATTGATGTCTCCGTACCAATGTATTCTCCGTCAGCCATGGGCTTGGCAGCACGGAGCTGATGGGGAATTTCTTCAGGCGCCTCAGACGGAGGTGACTCATAGCCGTTGTCACTGTCCTCAAGTCCAACATCCTCTGTTGGTGACTCGTAATCTCCCCCACTACCATCATCTTCCTCAGCATCTGGATTCTCATAGTCTTCGTCACTCCCCTCATCCTGGGAGAGACAGACAACCAAGTTGAATTCTGATGGAGTGATAAATCATCTAGGGAGGAACACTTTAATGGAATAAAACAGGAAGGAATGGTATACCAAATACAGACTTACAAATTCATCCGGTCCCCAGGGCTGATCCTCTTGTGGCATAGCTGTAGTAGGTAGCAGTACAATGGTAAAATTGGCAATTTATCATGGTCCAATTGCTTCTCTGTTGATCATAATAACTTGATCTAAAGTAAGGTCTGAAATAATCCATACCTGGTTCATATTTTGGTGCTGCAGTTCTAGAGAAAATACAGAGGAGAGCAAAATTGTGCTTGGATATTGCTTTGAATTGAATGACTACAGTTGAATAGCTAAGAATGGCAGTAAGTGCACACCTTTTAGTAAAGAATCTCCTTTTTTCTTCTTTCCTGTTGATTTCACTGCAGATTTTGGAGATGAGTCTGCAGAAAGAGCATGCAACATTGTGGCAGTAAATACGGCTACCATATTTTGGGGCAAACAATGCTTCCATCTTTTGTCACACAGTCGTGTAGCGACACAGTCAAGAACTGCCTTGCAAGTTGTGTTCTAAGCATGTGTCGGATCTTCAATATTGTGAGCAGTGATTGGTGAGTTCTATTTGAGTCTGCCACTGTGACAGGATGTGGTATCTGAAGTATATTTAAGTTTCAATTTCAGTCTTTGTCTCCACATCTTCTTCTCTAAAATACGGCACACTGGTACACTCCTCCCTCTCTGTCTATCTCTCATGGTCTCTCTGCTTACTCAGTTTCCTGCCCTAAAAACACTAATGTAGCTCCATTTTCTTGCTGTTGAATAGTTTCCTTTCCCTGTGCAATTAGCATACTTCCCAACGTATTCATAGTTTAATGTAATTGTTGTAATGTTCAGTTTTCTTAAAATAATGAAAGAGAAAGTAATTCATCACTCACGGCGCATGGATTTTGGGGAATTTCTGATGGTCATTTTCAGTCATGTTCTACAAAATGATAGATTAAGTATTTCCATCAAGTGATACATTTACATGACAGTCAAAAGCATTGTTTGAATATGAAATTCATGATCAAAGTTGAATAATTATACAAGGAACACACGGGAAAAGGGACACACATCTGCTTCATATCACTTACCAAGAACCTTTGTCCATTTATGCTACATTTCATAATGACTTTATCGCAGCCACTTAAATTCAACTGTAAATGCATAAAACACATGAATTAATATGGATCCTGGGAAACAGCATTGAATATGATGTTGTAAGACAGAGAACTGAAATGTTACAGGTTGTGAACTGTCAACAAAAGGTTCAATAATTTATTTTTACCTTCTTCATGTAGTCTGCCAATTGGTGTGGATTCCAGTCCATTACCACTGACTTGGATGGCACTCGGTCAAAACTCATTGTTCCCTTCTCTTCTTCTGAATATAAATGAAATACAAAATCCTTTGAAAGACAATTGACTGCAACACCTCCTCTGTTACGGTGCAGTCATATCCACAGCCATGTTCGACTTCGAGGCCTGTCAGAAAATGGCTCCTTGTATCTTGCTGCTACGCCCTTGGCAATGCTCTGTCTGGCCCTTTGTCGAGGAAGTTTGCAGTCTGACCAGTATTCAGAGAAATAAAATAGGAAGATATTACTCTTTCACCACACAGAAAAGCATTACAACACTCACCACAAGTGCAATCTGAGGACTCCAGAAAGAAAGAAAAAACGTCACTATTTTGTCTCCTTCCTCTTCTGTGAAATCATGTTGGGTGTGTCAATTGTCTGGTAAGTGATGAAAGCTATTCACCAAGAGTTATGTATGATCTGAAGTCCAGACAAGAGCAACACAAACATTTAAATGTCAATATCTTAAATGGTAGGCTAGTCAGTTATCTGAGAGCTCTGAGAAAAGAAAGAAAGAAAGAAAGCAAACTTCCTCATGAGTTTCCTGTTGACGATGACAGTGGGGGCAATAGCAAAGAGAAGTTATAGCCCCTTCTAAGAACAACTGCAGTTAACATAGAAGCATAACACTATACACAATAAACCTAATAACACACACACACACACACACGCACGCATACACACACACACACACACACACACAAATCACATAAATTGTTGTTGTTACTATTTTATTTATTTATTATTACATAAGTGTCACAAACAAATGTCATAAGTTTAGCATGGGAACAGTACACAGAAACATTTAAAATGTCAGTTATTCTAAAATATTGATTTATGCGTGACATATTCAGAATGAATATTATTTGCTTTAATTTGAACCATAAAATGAACACACATTTAATGTTATCTGACAAAGGTTTGGACAACAACAGCAACTTTTTAACTTTAATGACTTGAGACTTCAGCAAGGTCACTAACTTGTAAAAAAAAAAAGAATCCAAGACTAAGGTCAGTAGTGATGGGCATTCGGGCTCTTTAAAAAGATATATGTTTTGTATTTTTTCTATTCAAACAGTTTGCGATAGTTTGACTATGATTGGTGTTAAAACAATTCTAATTAAATTATTAAATTAAATCAAACTCTACCTAAACCACAATGTATTTTAAAATGCATTGGTTTGTTCTGAAAAATAATGCTATTAAACATTTGCATTTAAAGTATAACTTTTTAATGTATATAAACAAAGTCCATATAAATAACCATTCAAACTAATACAATCTGAACAACATAATAATAGAATATTGCACCATATCAAAGACAAATCAATAACGATGTGCAAAAATGCAGCATCCCACTTAAAACATTAAACTGGTCCCTCATTTCTCTCTCTTCTTTATTGTCATGTTATAGTCAGCAGCACACAGCAATGCTGACCAGATTTTGCTTTAAGAGACATTTGCATTCAGAAATGCAAGCTGCCTCAATTTCGAGGGGCTGATGCGGTTTCTTCTCCCAGTAATTATTTATCCAGTTTTTCCGAGAAGACCCTCTCAGAGGGAACGGATGTGGCCACTATGCAGTCTCTCTGTCATGACTATAGTAAGCCGTGGGTAGACAGAGGCCTTGTTCCTCCACCAGCTCAGAGGATCTGCAGATCTTTGGAGGAGGGACTCCTCCAAATAGGATCGGACCTCCATTATGGCATCTGCTGAGGGATTCCTTCGTGCTGCATCCCCAGTTGCTCTCTCGTCAAACAGCATCCAAACAGCAGATGTTTGTGGCACTACTGCTGGTGCTTCTGCTCCATCTGCTCCCTCTTCTTCCTGTTGCCCTGGTGCCTGAGCGAGCTGACTGCTGGGGCTGTCCCTCCCTGCTGATGAGGTTATTATTCTTTGAAGAGCCTCACCAATCGCTCTGGCATCACTGAAGGCTAATTTCTTAAGCCTGTGGTCAAGTGCAGCGGTTTCTGATAGCACGTGATTATATTCCATTCTGTGGAACTTCCTGTCCATTGATGAACATAGGGTGTCCATCAACTCTGTCACATGTCCTGTGGTTACATTTGCTTCTCTCTGGTGTGACTGTGAGTGAGTTGGCTCGGCCCTCCCTCACGCATCTTTGGTTAATTGATTGACACTGCGTGTCTGATTGACAGGAACAACAGGTGAGGCTGTTAGTCTAAGCAGGCAGTCAACAGTCAGAACGAATGTGTGTGCTCTTGAGCATTTAGGCCTATTTTATTTTTTATTTTTTTATTTCTTTGAATTAGTTCATTCTATTCATTTAAATATTTTGATTATTTATATCTTAATTTTTAAAATATTTGTATAAATAGATTCGGCTCTTCTGATATTCGAACCGGCTCCCAACGTTCACCTCGTTCGTGAACGACCCGTGATGGGTCGAGGCATTTCGCGCTCTCTTCGGTATAGGTTTTTGACATGAAAAATATAATATGTTACTACAATGATAACAAGACAACTGAAATTATTGTAAAAAATTGTATTCTGGTTGCCAAATACTTCATAGACAAACAAAAATTCTTTACACATCTTATTAAAACATTAACCCTAGTGAATAACAACAAGAATAACATCTTCCTAAATCATTATAATACGATTTTTGTCAGAGTGAATACAATTCCACTAAAATGGTTTCTTTTTTGTATTATTTTATTTATATTATTTTTGTATGTTTGATTATTTTCTTGTTAATAACTGTGTTTGTTTTGTTAGACATGTTTGATGTAGCAATGTAAGTTGATTTTTGTATTATGAATAATAAATAAATAAATCAAATGGATTTATTATTATTATTAGCTAATCACACAGGTCCTGTGACGTAATAGAAGCACCCGAATTCGAGTTCGGGAAAGAAAATGCAATTTATACTTTGCTAGCTAAGTACTTATCTTCAACCTAGCCTGGATATATGTATGTATCGTGTCTGCCTCCATCACGATCAGTCACTTGCGAGCCTGATACCGTGAACCACACATAGCTAATGTGCTTGATACGTGTAACATTAGCTAGGCTACTTGTTTGTTTTGCCATTGCATAGTTAGCTAACGGCTGCGCTAACGAACCAGATTGCAAGCTAGTAGCTAGTCTATTTATGCTACCAGCTGGCTAACGGCTGCGCTAACGAACCAGATTGCAAGCTAGCTGTTTATGCTACTTGCTGGCTAGCTGTACAGTTTTTTGTTTGACATGGCTTTCCCTGATTCGATAGCTGTCCACGATGCGTTCATTCTCCTCGCCAGCTTCTTTGCATTGTGTGAGTATTGTTCATGAATCTGTCTGTCTGACAGGCAGGCTAGGTAATGTAGCTAGCTAGCTAGAGTAGTAAAGTAAGATCTTACTGCTATCTCGTCTCAGTTCCGTGGTTACCATGGGGAAGCTTTAGTAGAGAGCTCTGTAAATGTAGATATTTTTTTGTTATTTTAAGTATTTAAAAAATATATATATTTGTTGTTGTTGTGGGGGTTGATGACCTGTTGAGGGTTGGCCTAAAACATATGTTGGTGACTCATGGAGTTGCAGGACTGAATGTTGTTTACCTTGTCTTGGCTAACTATAGCTAACTGGCTGATTGAATTTGAATAATGCATTCCAACACCTGATCAACATAGCACCGGATTTTTTTTTTTATCACACCTTCCCCTGTTTCTGGAAGGACGTGGACTGTGCGAGTCGATGACAGAGGCTCGCCTCATAGGATAACTGCCGAGGTGTGGTGGTCTCTAAGGCTCTTATAGCTGCCGAAGGATGACCCATGTGGGGGTTACACTTTCGTGGGGGATGTCCCAGCCTATACAGAGCCGTAGCTGTGAACTTCAAAGACAGAAGAGCCTGGTGAAAAGCTCCTGGCCTGTCTGATTGATGTTTCTCCCTCCCTGGCTGTACCATTAACGCCACCTCAGTAAATAATGGACCTGATCGGACAGCTCAGTTTCTTCTCTTTTCTGTCCATAAAAAACAAATGTATTGGTGAAAGAGGCAGGGCAGGCCAGGAGCAAGGAAGGAGGGTGTGGTCAAGGAAGGCATCTCCCGAGGCTAAATGCCCTAAGGTTTTTTATCAGAACAGGCGTAAGGCACCACTCAAACTACTCCTTTATTGAACGGGATCATCATCGATCTGTGGAAGACCATCTCCAATGAACTGCCAGCTGCCTGAATTGTTTTGTTTTTAATTTTTTTAAAGCGACTTGGAGAATCTGTATGAAAAGCGCTAACTATATAAAATAGATATATTATTATTTGATGATAAAAAAAAATATATGTATTCTAACTTTACTTTCAACTTTGATTGCACAGGCCTCAAGTTTGGGTTTGCGTTTGTGGAGGCAGGCAAAACAGATCCAAAGAACGTCTCCAATGTCATCTTTAAAAATGTAGCAGACACATGTAAGTTGACATTTTTTGGTAGTTTTTTTTGCCTAGTTTGAAGATAATCTAGGAGATTATGAAAAATAGAAATGTCATGAGATGCAAACACATATGCCAAATTGTTAGAATTGATCAAATTTAACTTGTTCACCCAATGCTGTTTGATGGAAGTGTAATTATTTTACCGGTTTGCTGATATTGAGCTGCACAACAGTAGTTGTAAAAACATTTTTAGGCAACTGCTCTTTTGCGATATCAAAATTATAACTTTGAAGGAGAGCATTGTGTGAGTGTTTAATCTGTGAAGAATCAGGAATCACATCTTAAAATATATATTTTTTAAATGTGACTAGAATGAGAGGAGGCTGTATTCTCAGGATACTTACTGTAGCTGTCACATGCTTACAGGCCTCCACCAACACCAACCCATAAACACGTTGCAAGCTTTATGCTTGCATGTTAGTGCAAGAAGTGGCAATAGCATGCATGCTGTTTGTTTCGATAGCACAGTTTCCACTTCCTGGTGACTGATGTGGCAGAGTAGGAGTTTGAACTATAGGCCTACAGGTCAAAGAAGGAAATGAGTAGGTGACTGTTTAGTTCATGAAGATCTTTAATCTGCTGGAAAAAAGTATTCATGTTTTTATGCAATGCAACCGACTTAACAAACAGCCTAATGGGTAAACCTTAGTTCACTACTTATTTTAACCCATTCCATCCCTTGTTTGTTTTCAGTTGTCACCTTGCTGGCTTTCTTTCTCCATGGCTATGCATTTGCCTTTGGGGAGCACAACGCTGTTATCGGAACCCAATTCTTCCTCACACTGAACAAGACAAACATGGTAAACTTCTTCTTCAACTATGTTCGCTGTGCTGTAGCCACTACTCTGGCACTAGGGGCTGCCAACGAGAGGACAGAACCAATCGGCTACCTCATATCCGCATACGTTTTCTCAGGTATTCTCACTCACTGATTCTAAAGCCACAATTTTTGGGCCACTTTCCCTTCACTCAATACTTTTAAGGTGAGGTTTGTTATATTGCTTGTGTTCAGAGTCTCTCTGTTTCCTCAGGAATAATCTACCCTCTGGCTTGTCACTGGGTCTGGGACCAGCAAGGCATCTTCAGTCCAACCTCCACCTCCTACCCATCACAGGTGTGAACCAGTCACATCACATAATCAAATTCAGGATTTAACTATGCATTACGAGCAGAGAGATTCTCGTATTGACCCACATTTCCGTTCAGGACTATGCAGGCAGCGGTGTGATCTTCTTGCTGGGTGGTGCAGCGGCAGCTGTCTCACTGCGGGTTATAGGATCACGGGCTGGACGCTGGAGTCCCCATTTCAAACGGACAGAGCACAGCCAGCCTGTAAGTCATGGATACAAGTGCAAAGGCCATCTTGAAGACTACAAAAGTAGATGCATTCTTCTGCATCCACCAACTCCTTGTCTCCTTTGTGTGTATGACTGTTCTTAGATGGTGGTGCTGGGAGGATGCCTTCAAATGCTGGGCTTCTTGGGCCTGGTGATAGGCACTCACCCCCGTGTGTTGGATGCTGATGAGGGCCTGTTACTGGGGCTAGGCACTGTAAACTTGCTGCATGCTGCTACAAGCGGAGGACTCTACGGACTAATGATCCAACGCATCGATAAGAACTACTATGATCTCGACAGCATGCTCTCTGGGGCCATTGCTGGCATGGTAATACAGTTCGGGGCTTGGGAGATGTAGGTCCGTTGTGACTGCACATCATCTATGGGGCTTGTGCTGACCTGTGCATAATCAATAACTAAGCATTTGTTTTTACGCTGAGCTCAGTCCGGTCTTTCTGTGGTGTTTACAGGTGGCAGTGTGTGCAGGAGTAGACACCTACATGCCTGGTGTGGCAGTCATGTGTGGGGCCACTGGATCTCTCCTCTTTATTGGCTTTCGCCGCTTCCTCTGTGCTGTGAGGGTGGATGACCCCCTTAACATCATCTCCGGTTAGAATCATATTTCTGGTTGAAATACAAAAAAATGATAATTGCCTCCCATCCCCAAAACCCACATGAATCATAATGCGTCTCACTTTCTCTGTCAGGGTACTTAATTCCAGGGGCCTGGGGCTTGATGCTTGCAGGTTTATTCTCTGATCATGGGGCTCTTGGAGGACATATCCAGGTGAGGAATGAAACAGACCACCCTGGAGTGACCTCTGCTGCATAATTGCTGTAGCGCACAACATTTATGAAGTTGGTTCTCCTTTTGTTATTATTTCCAGGTGTTGGGGAACAATTGCATTGTGGCACTGGTGTTATTCTTCTGGGCAGTGGCTATTATGTACCCTCTTCTCTCCATACTCATGTGTTTTGGAGTGCTGCGAGTCCCCCGCTTCATGGAGAAACAAGGTGAGATAATACCGTTGCCCTGCAGTCATTTCAGCACTGGAAGCTAAGAGAAATGGTACATTTGGTATGCATAATGATGCATTCTCCCTGGTGTTTTTTTTTTTTTTTTTTACAGGAATAGACAAAATCAGACACACGCTAAGACACCCTCACGGCACCAGGAAGTCACTGAACTAACCCCAGACAGAAACATCAATCCAGAGGCAATGAAGTTAAACCTGGGGATAATTTTTGAATGTTTTTTTCTAAACAATTTCTTAATGCATAACTAAAACATTTGTTAGCAAGCATATTTGTTCCAGAGTAATCCTCTTTTGTTTGCACCATAGTTTCATATTGAGAAGGATGGCAGTACAAAATATTTACAAAGTCAAACAATTTATTGTATGAATTACAGATGTCTTGAGTAAGGCAAACACTACTACACACAATTGCCCCATGTTTCTAGGTGGAATTTATTAGGGAAGCATTTAGTTGTGAGGTTGTTATTTGGGGGCCGAACAGTTGAAAAGTCAAATAAAATAAAAATGCACTGTCCAATAACTGACATCTTTGATAGCAGATAAACATCCACTATATTTGCGTGAGAAAACAGGTAGTGCAACTAGTGGAATGTAGGCAAATTAACACACAAAAAAATCTTCAAGGTCAATGGGAACCTGTTGTAAGTTATTATTATTATTATTTTTTAAACATCTGTGGACATTTACCCTAAATTCAGATATAAAATTCCCAATAAATTACTAATTGTATTACTATGACATGTTATCCCATTCTATCAACCACAAACCTAGCAGTTTCAGGGACTCCTCAGACTGTATGTACAGCATGCGGTTAGTTTTTTTGGGAGGCTGGTTTGGGAATAGAATGGGTTTTGGGGATGAGTCATAGAATACCGACCTGGTGGCAGAACAGTTTGCTCTATAGCCAACCCTTTTGTTGTGCTCATGACAACAAGTAGCTGGCTTTAGCACATCTGGGAACAGGCTGATAGAATACTACAGACAGCAAAGTTTACTTTGATCAGCTGAAAGGGAAAGGTTGTAGAGTGTAAAGAAATGCATAAAGTCTTTAGGTCATTTGCCTTTCTTTGATGAACCAAACCCCGAGAATCCCATCACAGCAGCCATTTCATCATCCTCCTCGAAGAGATCCTCCTCTGCTTTGCGCTTCTTTTCCTTCTGCTTCTCCTTCTTGTAAGCCTTTGCTTTCTCCTCCTTGGAAAAGTGACAGGGATACATGCTTTCACGATTTGTTTTAACATGGCTTAATGGTCATTGTACTCACATGTTAGACATAACAGCAATGGTATTTATTTCCTGACCTGAACTAATAACACACATTACATCCATTTGGGCTGACAGTATTCTAGCCCCATCACCTACCTCTTCTCGAAGCTCTTTCATGCGCTCTTCAAAATCATACTCCGTCTGCTTCTCCTCAATCTTCTTCTTGTTAACTTCAAATCGTTTCTTCACCTGGTCCAATGAGGATCGCTCTACGCGCATGGACATTCCCAGATTCCTCTGGTCTGTGAGGAGAAAGTAGATGAGAAAACAGATGACCAATTTAGCCATCTACATTGCACTTTACATTTTTTGGGGTATTTTACACCCTTTTCCGATCTTGTCTCGCCACTGCAACTCCCCAACGGGCTCGGGAGGCAAAGGTCGAGTCATGCATCCTCTGAAACATGACCCGCCAAACTGCGCTTCTTAACACTGTCCGCTTCACCTGGAAGCCAGCCGCACCAATGTGTCAGAGGAAACCCTGTTACCTGACAACCGAGGTCAGCTTGTAAGGTGCCCGGCCCGACACAAGGAGTCGCTAGACCGCGATGAGCCAAGTAAAGCACCACCCCAGCCAAACCATCCCCTAACCCAGACGACGCTGGGCTAATTGTGCACTGCCCTAAGGGACTCCAGATCATGGCCGGTTGTGATACAGCCCGGGATCGAACCTGGGTTTGTAGTGACACCGCTAGCACTCCAATGCAGTGCCTTAGACCGCTGCGCCCCTCAGGGAGGCCATACGTTGCACTTGTAATGTAGATGATAATGTTGTGCATACTCACGTTTCTTGCCATTGATGTGGTCCAAGAAGTTGATGGAATCCTTCACAACACAATCACACACATTGCAGTAGTACCTGAACATTAGATAGAAGAGGTTAGCACTCAATGCCTTTATCAGACACCTGTATCACTTGTCAAAAAGACAATGACATCAATTAGGGCTAATCTGTATCCATAAATAATATAATGCATACAGCTCTTAGATAAGGGAGTGACAATAACAGTGTCAACTTCATTTCAGAAGAATCTTTGGATGCCAGCCTCTTACCCGCCCATCTCAGCCTGTGGTGTGGTCTTGGTGATAACAATGGTTTTACCCAGCTTGGACTCAAGGTCCACCTTGTAGTCCCTGTGTCGCAGGAGTTCCCGCTTAACTGGGGGCGCTGGCTTGCCTGAGAGAAGGGGGCATGATAATTATGTATACGTTCATGGTGTGTTCATTCTCTATCCATTACTCACAGGAATTAATGTATTCATGGGAATCAATTTCAATTTGAAGCTTTCACTTAGTTAACTCCCATGTGTTAGTTACAGGGGCGAAAGGATAATTACCATCTTTTTTGTCTCTCTCCTCATCGAGACGTTTTTGAGCCAGTTGTTCATACTCATCTTTGTCCCACTTTCGTCGAAAATCATTCTTGCTGCTATTACCTCCACCACTGGACTTCAGGAACAAAACAAAAACAAACAAAAAAGGGGGGGTTAGTTTAAGAAATGCATGATGACTGTACATTTCAACACAGAACAATTTCTTCAAGCACAATTACTTATATTTTTTACTTTCTACCTATAGTTCTCAAACCTCCTGGGGACCAACAACCGTACCTTCTATTTGATCTATTCCGGAGCTAGCAAATCTGATTCAAATTGTAAACTAATTATCAAGCCCTTGACTAAGTGTATCAGGTGAAGTAGTTCAGGCCTACAACAAAATTGTGAAACATCTGGGGGGGGGTCCAGTGGAGAGTTTTGAGAACCGGTGAGTTAGACAAACAAATAGCTATTGGTAACAGCCACAAGCTTTACTAGTTAGTTAGCACGGCTAGCTTACGTCCATAATGGCTGGTAATTTTACAAAGTTAGAATTTATCTCAAACGTTCTACTCTCACACGAATTATGACATATAAAAGTCGTGTTGATTTCACCCTAAAACCGTAAGGATTAATTAGCCTCACGATACATACCCCACTGCCGGACGCCATTTTGTTTGTAACAACGTTATGGAATACGTTACTGTCGCAATATTTGGGGGGTGTGAAGTATATTGTCGTGTTTATGTCGAGCGCCTTGTTTTAAGTAGGAAAAATAAATAGCCTATTCACATCAATTCATTGATTCATCATATAATGGGATTTCTTAACAAAAGCTGACACCTTTCTTAGATTTTTTTATGAAATGGAAAAATCGAATGCATTGCATTATGGTAAATCATTATTATTATTATCTACTGTACATCAAATAATTAGCCCCATCAAATAATTAGCTAGCTATTAAATGAAGTACTTTAAGCGTACTGGGAAGCCGGACCAAAGGGTTGTCACTAGTTACCCCACCACAGCCACAAAGTAAAAATAGGCTATATCGTAAAATTTAATTAATTTAGTTGTGAGGTTGTCATTTGGGGGCCCAATTTAAGTTTAGGGTTAGGCATAACGTCTTAATTTAAGTTTATCGTTAGGCATAAAGTTAGCAGATTTTAAAATGGGGGTAACATGGGATGAAAGCCCCCCCCCCAATGCCTAATAGCTGAAACAAAAAAAGCAAAGCTTGGAGAAACATTTTTGGACATGCTTAGGGTAGCAAACTATAAAGGAAAATAAATTACTACAGTTTAAATGTTAACATTTATTTTTTAGGAAAGGGACAGCTAATATAAGTTTATGCCATAGGGTTTCACAGAAGTGTCCCTATTAAAAAAAATAAAAAAAATAATCCAATTTTACCTATTTTGCACATAAATTATCTTTCTTCTTTAACCTTTATACTCCATTGTGAACAGTTAAACTAAACTCATTATCATTTGAATAAGGAAAGATTGTATATCCCAGCAGTCTTTAAAAATGAATTCAAGAGCCAAAAGGTTTTAAATAGTTTGTAATATTTATATTTTCATTTGGAATATAACTGATTAAATGTTGATTAAACACACACACATTAAGCATTTTATAACAATAACTTAACACAATGGCATTTACCCTAGATTTTTTATTGACACAGAGGTCACAAATGAATCCCATCCCAGTTCAATTTGAGCATAGCTCTTGAGCCCACCTTTGACACTGCTGGCACCGTATCCAGTCCCCACCGGTAACAGAGAAGAGCTCGTTTAGGGTGTTTGTTGTGGTTTTGGAACCTGGAAGAACCTTTTTCAGTGGCACCACAGCTTTCTTCTGTGTCACTGGTTTCCTTTTGCTTTCTTAGTTCTCTCAAAAGTTGTTTTGCCTTGTCCTCCAGGAACCTCTTGTGGGGTGAGGCTGTCAGGACTGTAGCTGACTCAGCCTTTATTTTCCTAGGACTCGCCTCCTGTATTCTTGGCCTGGGGGACAACTCCAATATGACATCTGCCACTGTTTGTTGTTGTAGAACTGGTACTGTTAACAAAAACAAACAAACAAACAACAACAAGAATTAATGAGTATTGGTTCAATAAACATGTATTTCTAATCACTCTATATGCTACTTTATGTTTCCTAAAATGAGTGCAAACATGTATTTTTCTTACCAACATTCAGAACAAGTTCACTGGAGACCTGTGAGTGTTGAGTAGGCTGTGGGGTGGAGGTTGCGGCGGATGTTGATGTTGTGGTAGAGGTTGCTTGTGGGATACGGATGGATTTTTTATTTTATTTATTTATTTTACCTTTATTTAACCAGGTAGGCAAGTTGAGAACAAGTTCTCATTTACAATTGCGACCTGGCCAAGATAAAGCAAAGCAGTTCGACAGCAAAATAAATAAATTAATTAAATACAGTTGGGAAAGAGGTAGTTGTTTGGGCTAAATTATAGGTGGGCTATGTACAGGTGCAGTAATCTGTGAGCTGCTCTGACAGTTGGTGCTTAAAGCTAGTGAGGGAGATAAGTGTTTCCAGTTTCAGAGATTTTTGTAGTTTGTTCCAGTCATTGGCAGCAGAGAACTGGAAAGAGAGGCGGCCAAAGAAAGAATTGGTTTTGGGGGTGACTAGAGAGATATACCTGCTGGAGCGTGTGCTACAGGTGGGAGATGCTATGGTGACCAGCGAGCTGAGATAAGGGGGGGGGGGGGGATAATCCTGTGTGCCGCTTCATATGCATGTTAGTCTAACCTGGCCCCTATTCTAACTCTGACCCCTAACCCTAAATAAATGGGTGACCACTAACCCTCACCATAAATGGGTGAGATGCCCCACTGGAGGAGGGGCATCTTGTCCCCAACATACTAACCTAACATATTACTACTTCACTAAAAAACAATCAACATTTTTCTCGCTAAACAAGTGGGAGATTTATCTTAAGGCTTCCTTACAAGTACATTTCAAAAATAATAATGGATCTAACTTCCTTGGATTATATCTATAACTTTTTCTAAATTGCAATTGAAATGATAAACTTTCCTCAAAATCGTTTTGATGGAATTATGGAACTGAATACATTTGTAGTTGATCAAGGAAGGCTGAGGAACTGTTGATTTGGATTATTATTTATTTATTTATTTTTTACATCATGTGTTTTTTTGTGAGAATTTACAGGGGGTTGGGGGGCATCTTACCCCAGGGGGCATCTCATCCCATATAACTCTATATTTGGACATGTATGACATGGCAGCCTTCAATGCAGGTGTCTGCTGACTGATCTATAAAGAACCTTGCATTCTAAATAACTAGCCCTACTCATTATTATTTGTAAATCAGTCAGTCAGTCACAATTTACCAACGATACATTACAGATTTGTTCCTCTCGAACAAGGACAAATTGTAGAAATAAGGGTTTTAGCCATAATTATGGTCTTGTTCCCCTGCTCAGATGTTGCATGCGTCAAAACATTCGACTCTGTCATCGACTGACAGATTTCTATAACATATGGTGCTTTCATGACGCACCAAAGTTATAGCAAACCCCTAAAATAGCAGAACACAGGGAGCAGGGAACAAAATGTTACTCAGTCAATATTCAGTAGTTTTAAACTACACATGATAGAATGACAAAAACATACAGACCTCGGCTCCATAAATGCACCTCGAAACGGGTGTTGGTGTTTTGGGGAAACATGTCGTTCAGAACAACCCGTTATGCAACGTATCAAACGTTCAATCGAACTAAACGCACCCAAGATAGGGCAGGTGCCACACCCCTGCAGCCCCGCCCTGATGGCACCTGGCGTTAATTTAAAACCTTTCCTTGCCGCAATGGGGAATTTACTGCGTGGCTGCAGCCAAATATATCATGTCAACAAGCGTCGAATCCGCATTTCAAGGTCCATTTATGGAGTCGAGGTCTGTATTTTTTTGTTTGTCATTCTATCAAGTGTAGTTTACATCGTCTCTACATTGAAGATGATTAGGTTATGTTTATTATGTGTATGGCCGAAAATCCCATCACCATAAAGTGGCCGACCACCGCTAGATTATTTTTTATATATTTTTTTATCTGGTACTAATTACAACAAGGTCACGTAATTGATTCTGAAATTGTTTAGTCTACCCTCAAAGTTAAGTGGTATAATTGAACAAAAACGATTCACTTATATTGAATAATATTTTTCCCCCTGTGTACTGTTATTTTAGGGGTTGGTCAATGCCTCTTTTGTCTGGCGTTCCAGCGCTGCCCCCTGGCTTCAGGTCCAGACCACCTTCTTATCCAAGCAGCCCTGAACCTTGGCTTCTCCCAGGATGTAGCTCTGTGTATGACAGTCTGGTCAGGTACATTTCTTTTATTGATTGAGCACGACAACAGTCAACCTAAACTTACCCAGAGAAACTGGTTTGGGCCCAAATGTCTGGTTTACTTTTAGAGAATATTTGACATGCAGAAAATGAAAGGCAGTGCGCTAACCCCAACTAACTTCTATGCCTTTCCCTAATATTTAACACTTACCTGAACCTTACCTGAACCTCACTAAAACTATCTTTAATCTAACCCTTGTTCCTAACCATAATTATGCCTAATATGAAATGTTTGTTCAGCTGTGCAAAAGTCCACCTATTCACTGGTTACTTATATTTGGGTAGCCTAAGGTTAGAGTGTTGGGCCAGTAACCAAAAGGTTGCTGGATCGAATCCCTGAGCTGACAAGGTAAAAAGGTTGTTCTACCCCTGAGTAAGTCAGTTAACCCACTGTTCCCCTGGTGCTGAAGACGTGGATGTTGATTATGGCTGCCCATGCACTTCTGTTTCTGAGGGGTTGGGTTAAAATCTGAAGACACATTTCAGTTGAATACATTCAGTTGTACAACTGACTAGGTATCCCCCCCCCTTCCTTTATTTTCCTGTCCCTTTCAGTAATACAGCCCCAGCCATGCCTCCCTCCCCCATTAATGGAGAAAGAGGACCTGCCCCTGCTATGCAAAAGCTACGCAGGTATTATTCATTACTCTGGTATTCCAGCACCTGCCTTGGACTTCTGCTCTAACAACGGTTGTATTTGTTAGTGCACACTAGAGAATTTTCGCAAAGGAAAACATTTAGGTCAGTTCTTTCTTTCCTGATTTTTACTTTGATTACTCTAACCTGAACTTTTGTCTGATTGCTTTTCCTATCAGGTCCTCCATCCTTGAGCGATGTATCCTTAGGATGTCTACTGCAAGTGTTGCTGTTGGAACGGAAGACATGGATGGCGTCAGGAGGTAGGAATCCACTCATTTCTTTTGTCAGCCTATAGGAGCACAGTTAAGGACTCTTATATGAAGGGCCTCCGTTCCTCAATCAGTTGACTTGAACTCTTTACCAATTTGCTCTTTTGAAATGTATAACATATTCTCTATTTAGATGGGGAATTCCCATGCACTATTTCAAGCAATGTTAGTAGAAATCCTGAAGGCTTGTTTTTCTAGGTCCCAGGCAGGGATGCGTTTGGCCCCACGAAACCTGGATCCAGCTCACATGGAAGGCAATGAATCTGTTCTGAAACGACGGCAGAAACAGGTTCAGTACGGCAAGAACACCGCTGGCTACCAGAATTACCTGGAGCAAGTTCCCAAGTATGACAACTGATTATTCTGTTTATTTTGTTGCTATCAGAACAAGCACAGTAACTAGGTTCTAAAGGGTAACTAATGTCCTGTGAAAAACCCTAAACACTTTTACTTAACTATTTATTGGATGAGACCTTGGAAACTCAAAAGTTGGCTATAAATGTAAGTCTCCATGAGTAGGTGGAATATTTATTCATTTTTTTTCTCCCCTCTTTCTGATACAAGGCGTTTGAGAATCCCTGGGCTGCACCCATCCACTCCAAACAAATATAGAAAGTACAGCCGCCGATCTTGGGACATGCAGGTTCGCCTTTGGCGGAGAGCTCTGCATGCGTGGGACCCTCTGTCTGAAGTGCATGGAGAAGCGGAGGAACAAGACCCTCTTGACCAACTGTAGGCATTGGGTGTTTTTACATTTGTAATAGTATTTGCTTGTCTTAAGTTGAACTGATCAATTCTTGACTATATGCAGGCAGGGGTTGCTTGAGCAGATGAATTGCGAGCTATATGAAGACTATAGTGGTAAAGAGAGGACCAGAGGGATGCTGTCAAACTCCAAAGCCCCCTTCTCCTCTAAGCCTCCAGTAATGTCATTCAACAGTCCCTGGATGTTTCCCCATGGATCTCAGGTGTGTCAGTTTTACTCTCTTCTTAGTAGGTGTTGTCTTGTATTTGGAGATAACTGTACAGACTGTGACTTGCCTCTCTTTAGGTGGATGTGTCGGGTCCTCAGGTGCCATCCTCCCAGCCAGGCTTGGGGTATGCCTTTAGCAGTCATCTAACGGCTGATGAGAATGTGGTGGGATGGCTAAGATTTCTCCTGGAAACTGACCACTCCCGCGATCAACAGGCGCCCCTGCAGGGCGACCGGCTACTGTGGAAGCCGTACTGATCATTGCTGTCAGTCACAGCGGTAGATCTTTTGGGTATATCCTAATAGACTTGCAGGGTTGCACTGGGTGTTGTGCTGACTATGAAAGGGATGATTGCTGTAAAATATTTACCACTTTTGGGTTCACTTTTTACACTTTGGTTATGGTTTTGTAGCGCACATTTTCAAACTGCTTCACTAATCATGTACCTACATTGATGTGTATTTGGACCACTGTAATGCACTTTTTGCACCATTTACCTTTGTCACAATTACATTTGAGTTATGTTAGGTTTTCACTGCCCCATCCTCTAAAACAGGATTCTATTCTGACCTGCCTAAATTCTGTTTTCTCTCTAAAGAGTAAAAATGTATTAGCTTTATGTTGCGTTTTGCACACCAGCCACATCACCATGTTCACCAGTCTGTGACCCAACTGACTGTCAGGCTCTATACGGTCTCATGCACCATCCTCTCCTGCCTACCTAGCTGTTTTTCTAAAAACAATGTCGATGGGGAAAATGCTATCACTTTGTTTAGTAGTTTTTTTTTTATTCATTTTTTTTTCTTAATTGTCTTTTTGTACAACCTGAGTACTGATGCAAAACGAAATTAATAAAGATATGTTCCAAATTGAATATGTGGAAAATTGACTGTGGGGAAATGGCACCAGGCTCCAGGATAGAGTTCCAGGATAGAGTTCAGTGTGTCAAATCGGAGGGTCTGTTGTCCGAACCTCTGGCAGTCTCTATGGGGGTGCCACAGGGTTCAATTCTTGGACAGACTCTCTTCTCTGTATACATCAATGATGTCGCTCTTGCTGCTGGTGAGTCTCTGATCCATCTCTACGCAGATGACACCATTCTGTATACTTCTGGCCCTTCTTTGGACACTGTTAACAACCCTCCAGGCAAGCTTTAATGCCATACAACTCTCCTTTCGTGTCCTCCAATTGCTCTTAAATACAAGTAAAACTAAATGCATGCTCTTCAACCGATCGCTACCTGCACCTGCCCGCCTGTCCAACATCACTACTCTGGACGGCTCTGACTTAGAATACGTGGACAACTACAAATACTTAGGTGTCTGGTTAGACTGTAAACTCTCCTTCCAGACCCATATCAAACATCTCCAATCCAAAGTTAAATCTAGAATTGGCTTCCTATTTCGCAACAAAGCATCCTTCACTCATGCTGCCAAACATACCCTTGTAAAACTGACCATCCTACCAATCCTCGACTTCGGCAATGTCATTTACAAAATAGCCTCCAATACCCTACTCAACAAATTGGATGCAGTCTATCACAGTGCAATCCGTTTTGTCACCAAAGCCCCATATACTACCCACCATTGCGACCTGTACGCTCTCGTTGGCTGGCCCTCGCTTCATACTCGTCGCCAAACCCACTGGCTCCATGTCATCTACAAGACCCTGCTAGGTAAAGTCCCCCCTTATCTCAACTCGCTGGTCACCATAGCATCTCCCACCTGTAGCACACGCTCCAGCAGGTATATCTCTCTAGTCACCCCCAAAACTAATTATTTCTTTGGCCGCCTCTCCTTTCAGTTCTCTGCTGCCAATGACTGGAACGAACTACAAAAATCTCTGAAACTGGACTCACTTATCTCCCTCACTAGCTTTAAGCACCAACTGTCAGAGCAGCTCACAGATTACTGCACCTGTAATAGCCCACCTATAATTTAGCCCAAACAACTACCTCTTTCCCTACTGTATTTAATTGATTTATTTTGCTCCTTTGCACCCCATTATTTCTACTTTGCACATTCTTCCACTGCAACTCTACCATTCCAGTGTTTTACTTGCTATATTCTATTTACTTCGCCACCATGGTCTTTTTTTGCCTTTTATCTCCCTTCTCACCTCATTTGCTCACATCGTATATAGACTTGTTTATACTGTATTATTGACTGTGTTTGTTTGACTGTATGTTTGTTTTACTCCGTGTAACTCTGTCGTATGTGTCGAACTGCTTTGCTTTATCTTGGCCGGGTCGCAATTGTAAATGAGAACTTGTTCTCAACTAGCCTACCTGGTTAAATAAAGGTGAAATAAAATAAAAGGCTTCAACATACTAACTGCATTACGCCAAGCAGCCACAAGATGACACTATACGCTTAGGGTGAATCTTTAATTTTGTTTTACTTGCCACACCAATACCCGCCAATTTGACGCAAATGTATTGTGGGATGACCAATGCGTCTCAGAAAGCCTATTATCAAAAGTGATCTATTCCAATGTTGGGCCCTGGCATTATCTGTCAGGTCTTATCAATTTGTCACGTAAACAACTGATCCTGATTTAGCGAACTACAAGTCCCAAACATTTTTATCGGTTCAGTCCAATTTTTGCAATTTCCTAGCATGAATGACATTTTGCGCTTGCTTTTTATTTAAAGCATAAATTCCGAGCTATTTTAATGTTAACATATTTTGTATGCACTATTGAATACTCACTGCTTGCCCCCACCCCACCCCCAACTGTAAATGTTATTTATGAATTCCAATCGCTTACGGGCGTGTGAATGTTTTTTTTTTAAATGGACGACTGGATGAATTGCTTGTAGGCGATGTATTTTTCAAAGAGAGATAATATCTTTAGATATTTGGCACGCTGATCATATTACATTTGATGTTCCAGATATTGGAATCGACGAATGGTCTGTTACATGTTATGCTTTTTAATGGGTCAATACATCGGAGACCCATAGCCGAACACTAGCGCGGCTGACTAGTCGGGAGCTGCACAGGCTACAAATTAGGTTTATCCTTCATGAGCAGTATTTAACCCGTGTGTGCAAGGCCTAAGGTCCGGTGGGCTTCTTGGTCAAGGTAAGAACGACATTAAATCAAGTAGCTGTTACAAAAAGTTATTGATACCAGCTCCGTTTAATCAGAAAAATAGCTCACTGCATTATATTCTGCATGGCGGTGTTTTGCTAGCACGCGTCCTAGACTCAGCAGAGGTCCTAGGGTGTAGCAATACATGCATGCAATAGCCTCGATAGCTAGGGATTGAATCAGATGGTGGGGAGGGAGTCATTGTAATTGACTCATTTAAGGCCAACAAGCTTTGTTGATTTTAATGTTTGTGTTTGTCTGCAAATCGGCATAATCAGTTAAATGGACGTACGCTGAGCTAACGTTAGCTTGCTAGCCATAGCAATTACGATTTGCGCTTGCGTTAACTGACCGGCTAGTTAGCTACCATAGCATCAGATTGTCACAGTGCGGGCTGGTTGTGGATCTAACGTTAAATCAACAACTAGCTACCAATGTTAGCGGAATAGCTAACGTTCGTTTTTTTTTATTGATGTAGCGATGAGAATGCTTAATATCACGTGAACGGGTTTAGACCGACCTTCAAAACTACGATATAATAATTGTGAATGAATAGCTACTATTGCACACTGGATATGTTTGTAATGGGCCAGTTAATGTGTTATCTACCAGCTACACCTATGTAGCCGTCATTCTGGTTTCCCCCCCCTCTCTCAAACTGGCTATATCTCAATCTGCTACATTGGCCATTTGATCATGCAGAAGAGCGTGCCAATTGATAGATTATGACAAGCTTGATAACATACGCACCATACACACACGTACATATATATATATGGCTTTTGTGTTGTCGATATGTAGTTGTAAATCAGTGGCCTTAGGGTACACACTTAAATGTGTTGTGAAATGTAATGTTTTTCATTGTGTATATAAGTTAATTACCTTCATTTCGCTGGACCGCAGGACGAGTAGCTACTGCATTGGTAGCAGCTAATGGGGATCCATAATAAATAGAAAAATAATTTGCGAGATTGGACCTCAGTATGACCCCTTTCAAATATACATATCCATCATTAAAGGTATACTTACGGACTTTGGTAATGAGGCTCTTTGTTTATCTTCTTCTCCAGAGTCAGGTGGATACCATTTTTATGTTGGTGTCCAGTATGAAGTAAGAGTAAGTTTTGCGAGCCAATGATAACTAGCGTAAGCGCAATGTCTGGAAGTCTATGGGTATCTACTAGTGCAATGACTGGAAGTCTATGGGTATCTACTAGTGCAATGACTGGAAGTCTATGGGTATCTACTAGTGCAATGACTGGAAGTCTATGGGTATCTACTAGCGCAATGACTGGAAGTCTATGGTTATCTACTAGTGCAATGACTGGAAGTCTATGGGTATCTACTAGCGCAATGACTGGAAGTCTATGGGTATCTACTAGTGCAATGACTGGAAGTCTATGGGTATCTACTAGTGCAATGACTGGAAGTCTATGGGTATCTACTAGTGCAATGACTGAAAGTCTATGGGTATCTACTAGCATGCTAACAGATACCATAGGCTTCCAGTTCATTGAGCTCGTCAGCTTGTAGTCCTAAATAAGGAATGATTTATCTCTGGTTTGTTCAGCCATTCCTATGGGGAAAGAATAGGGTTTTGTAATAACCTCAGACATTATTGTTGTCGTTTAACACCGGTTTATGCAATCTTGTACTGTTTTGTTCTATGAGATATTAGTCAGTTAACATAACCTTCGTGAATTATGAAGCCTTTATGAGCTTTATGTTGTGCTTTATTACATACATGCTTCAAAATTCACAGAAAGGCACGTTAGCTGATGAAGATTATATCGTAGAACAAAACGTACAAGATCTCCTAAGCCTGTTTACCACAGACCTTATTTTCAGTGTTTATCATCAACAACAAAAAACAACAACAAAAAAAACAACATTAATTTTCTCCATAGACTTTGTTCAACAAACCATGGCGGATTTAGTGCCTACAAAAAGACGCCATTACTATTGCTCTCTATTCCCATATATTTCCAGTTATGGCGCTAGCTGTAGTTAACTTTCTTCAAACTGCACGCAGAGAAATAAAAAAATGGCATCCACAAGTTTATCTGACTCTGGGGAAATAGATACATTTCCTCATTGCCAAAATCCCAAAGTATCCTTTTAAGGTTACTGGTTGATATATTTTTGGTTAAATGTTCTGGTTGTTGGACATGTGCGTAGTGATAAATGCTATCTGGAATCTAGGGGAAGTCCATAACCTTAACCCTTACCTTAACCATTTTACATTTTAATTTCAAATGGGATAGGGACGTTCCAGGGATTACGGATAGCGTGGACTGTTCAAGAAACCCAGAGTGGCTTCATCAGGCAGGTCAGCCCTGAACAGCAGGCACCTTGAGGTTTCATGCTTTCCCCAGGCACCTGTCACCATTCTTTCTGCACTCACATATAGTGTGTGTCTGAACACATGTTAATGTGCATGTTTCCTAAAGGGTTGTTCAGTGGAGGTGGTGACCCTTGTATTGCCTTTTCCTGTTGAGAAGACAAAAGTGGTAACAGGGCTCCTGTTGTGTGTCTGATTTCTCCCTTCAGGTGAGCTGACTACAGTGATGAACATGCCCCAGTGAGACAGGGCAGGGCAACCTGGCCCAGAGGAGTACTGGAGGTGCCAGAATAGCTTGGATACTCACAATCAGACGGACGAACAGACAGAGGGCCACCCCTCCCCCTAACCCTCCACCTCACCCACCTCCCCTACTCCTCGCAACCATGCCATGGTCACACTGATCGCCGAGCGTCTGCGGGAACATATTCTGGACGGCAACACTCACAAAACGGCCATCAACGTGGTAAGGTTTCTTCTCTTCTGTGTTAGCCTATGACTGCTTGCGTGCCTTTGCCCCTTGTCTTGACTGTAATATAGTCCTCATGTTTAGGACCGTTTATGTCCCCTGCTGTCAGTTTGTTTCTGATAGGTATTTTCTGTGCTGTGGCTCCTCTAAATGAACATGTATGTCTTCCAGTCTCTGCTGGACCCCAACAACCTAGGAATTTGCTGGCCTACAGATGGATTGATGCCTGGTGAGTATGTACAAGTATAGCCACTTAGCCTGTGATTCAGCATTACGCTTTGTAACTTTGGCTTTGTGCTGTGCCATGTTGACACGAGCACAGGGTAATGGGGGTGAATTCCAAATTACAGAAGGGAATTGGTTGTTGAAAGGAGTATATGTAACATTTTAATAGGGCAAACAACTGTTAGAAAACAACTTGACAACCACCCAGTAGCCTATTCACAACCAATAGTAATCTAATTTCACCTTGTTTAAAAAAAATAAGACTACTTTTTATGTTAATTTGCAGAGACGTTTTGAAAAACAGTTGGTTTCTGTCAATTGCTCTGTGACAGCACTGGGGGAACCACTCGCTTAACTGGTGGCATAGAAATCAATACAACTGAGTGTACTGGCACTGCAAACATTGCGCACATGTTCAGCATTTTAGCTCATGTAGTTATCCTAGGAAATTATTTTGCACCAAAATGTTGTGACACAATAGACCAGTAGCCAAATTACATGTCACAACGTTTTTGATAATTTACAGATGTCCTTGTCCTTCAATAGAGTGGTATATGGGTGACGAGGTGATTTGCAAGGTGTATGCCTATTCATCATTGAAATATGCTGATCATAACCACTGTAATATCATAATAATAACACAGTAATTTTGTAATGTAAAATATGAGACGCAGGGATGGATTGATCAGGGGATGTTCAGTCATCAAACAACCCTTTAGCTGTCCTTCTCAATGCCTATCCTGGGGAGTAGCGTAGCTCTAAAAGGCTACTGAGAGTGCACAGTCATACGGTCTGAATGCTAGCTGACATTCTCTCTCTCTCTTTTTAAAGATGAGAGAGAGAGAGAGAGAGAGAGAGAGAGAGAGAGCAAAAACAAACTAGGGGGGGGGGGGGGGCAAGAGGTGCGTTCATTTTCCACCTCTCAAAAAGTAGGCTACTGCTAATAAAGTTAAATAGACTGAACAACAAGGGTGAAGGGTTTCCTTCTCCACGACCCCTTGTTTTATATACACCCCAAACAGGAAACCACATTATGCGATCTATTGCATGCATGTACTTTAGGCGGATCATGCAAAGGAAATCTTCTAAAAACAGAAACTACAGTTGGCAGAGATGATTCCTCAAAGCTTGTCAGCTATCACTATATACACTACATACTTGTATTTGGTATGATTGTCAATGTCATCTTCATACAATAGCATAGCTGTCCCCTTCATACAGTACTTTCCTTGTCAATTCATTATCTTAGAGCCTACTTTCAGGAAAGGAAGGTGTTTGAATACGTTATTTTGGGGTCTGACATATGCTGGTGACTTTGATTGGTGCCTTTACGGAGGTGTATGTATGTGTGTGAGTTCGCTGATTCTCTCTAGCCTATACACTCACCGGACAGTTTATTAGGAACACCATCTAGTACCGGGTCGAACAGCCTGAATTATTCGGGGCATTCTTCAAGGTGTCAAATGTTCCACAGGAATGTTGGTACATGCTGACACGATGGCTGCAGATTGGCGATGCTACATTCATGCTGGGAACAGCCCGTTCCGTCTCATCTCAAAGATACTCTATTGGGTTGAGGTCTGGGGACTTAAAAAAAATAAATATATATATATATATATATATATATTTCACCTTTATTTAACCAGGTAGGCCAGTCGAGAACAAGTTCTCATTTACAACTGTGACCTGGCCAAGATAAAGCAAAGCAGTGCGACAAAAACAACAACACAGAGTTACACATGGGATAAACAAATGTACAGTCAATAACACAATAGAAAAATCTGTATACAGTGTGTGTAAATGAAGTAAGGAGGTAAGACAATTTTATTTAACCTTTATTTAACCAGGTAGGTTAGTTGAGAACACCTTTATTTAACCAGGTAGGCTAGTTGAGAACAAGTTCTCATTTGCATCTGTGACCTGCAATAAATAGGCCAATAGTGGTGAAGTAATTACAATTTAGCCATTTACACTGGAGTGATATACGTGCAGATGAGGATGTGCAAGTAGAAATACTGGTGTGCAAAAGAGCAGAAAACAAATATGGGGAGGAGGTGGTTGGATGGATGGACTGCGCAGGCCACTCAAGTAAACTGAACTCGCTGTTATGTTCCAGGCAATGTTTTTTCAAATACTAGATCCGGCGCGCCTGGCACCGACGATCATAACACGCTCAATGTTCCTTAGGTCTCTAGTTTTGCCCATTCTAAGTTCAATCGAATATCAACTGAATTCCTGGAAGCCTGTCTGCCTGCTTTATATAACAAGCCACACTGTCTGTAGGACCGAACCATTTTCTTCAACGGGGTGGTGTACCTAAAAAAATAGCTGGTATGTCCATTCAGAAAGGCTACTTCAGGAAACTGTCTGGACTCCATCTCTTTAATAAGAATGAAACGCTCCTGTCATTACGTAATCTTGTAAAAGGCGTGTTTTCAGTAGCTTAGGCTACATTACTTCTCTCAACACGGCGTTCTCTCTTTGACGGACATATGCCAATGCCAATGAATGACCGCAGCAGCTGTGTTTGTGACAAATATTTAGGGAAAAGTAAAAAACCCATCATACTTCGTTTGAATGGTTTTGTGCATCGAAATAGGTTCTGTATAAAAAAAATATGTACATACAGAAAAGCCAACAGACAAGAACATATCTCTTTAATTTGACTCAGTTAAATGTTGTCAATACGAAAATGCGACCAACCTGGCATTTCTTAATTTGTTGATTAATATTTATAAGTAATAACCTGAATAATAATAATAATGTAATGGCATGATAATAACGAAGTGTAATGGCTTGTTTCAAATAGGTTTTTACTAAGAAGCATATCCTTGTAAACAAGTGAACAAACAGAATTTCTGACAGAAGACGAATGTCTGTGCTGCAACGAATTAGATCGCGGACAGTTCTTACTGGAGAGGGTCACTGCAGACCCAATGGATCGTGTGTCTGTGACAAGACCATCGAAGTTTCGTCTCACGTATGGATAGAGCTGTGCTGGAGATGTTCTTCAGAACCTCCAAGAACATCTGGTGGCGGCAGCCTAGACCAGAAGGGCAAATGACAAACGAGTAAGTTGTTTTGTAGTCGGTAGCTAGCTAGCAATATAAGCTATTTTTTTCAAATGAAGCAGTGTTGTTCAGTTTGTGATCGATTCGGCCGTAACGGGGCTTACTAGTACCACTACAAGCCAAGCTAGGCAAGTTGAGCTTGCCAGCTTTGTTTGCTATACCTAAAATGTACTGTAGTCTGTTATAGCTAGCTAACCTCTTTGTATCTTTTTAGGATCAAAGTTGGAGAAATGTTTTGATGATGACGAAGAGTAAAGGAATTCATTTGGATGGAGAGCAAAGGAATGATTCGTATTAGTTTTTGAGTAACTATACCTGTGTGTTGTAGCTAGCTAGCTGTGTGGTTGGGAGATGTGTTATGTTCTGCATCGTGTTGCTACAGTAGGAATACAGACAGAACACAACGATTGCCCATGAAAGGCATTTTTTTTGTCATTATCTTACAGACAATAGAGTTTGGTGGCCTACAGATTATTTTTGGAGTTCTATGTGGAGAGAAGCTAGGCACAGAACACTGAATATCTTTGCCTGCGTGTGTTGTTGGGGCCATTAAAGCAATTAATCCCTCACACGATGGACAGTATGTTGGATACAAATAAATTGATGTCTTTAGACGAGATGTGTTAAGTCCATAACAACAATCTCCCCTTGTTTCAAAGTGACTCCAAACACCTCATTGCACCCACCAAACACACCATATGCAAATATTCCCTTTTTAAAACTATAGTATTGTATTTTTATTCTACGGTATATACACTGAGTGTACAAAACTCAGTATTAGGAAGGTGTTCTTTAAAAGTTTTTTACACTCAGTGTATGTCATACAACTGTGTAAACTCACCTCGGTCTCCAGAACAAATAAACTTTGTTTTGAATACAATCCAAGTCTACTTATTTGCTACATTGACTAATCTGTTTTATTGAAACATGTTTCCTTGCCCACAAATTAAAGTGTAAATGATACACCAACTACCTACATAATTTGTTTTCGCATTAAAGATTATTGTAGTTACTTCCAAATACATTACATGAATATCACAATAAATTCATCATGAAGTTGAAGTCAACACTTGCTTGGTTTCTGATGCAGCTGGAATTGTTTAGTCACTTGTCAGTCACACTTGTAAATAAGATTCTAAAAAAACAAAAGCATGTTTTAACTCAATTATATACATATGTACAAGAGCTAGCAATATCTAGACCACAATGCAGTTGTGAGCATACTTTTCATTCTGTATTATACTACAACATCAGTCTTACTCAATATGGATGTTGTGTTTGCTGAATGTTCCAGGCAGAGTCCTGAATGTTCATTAACTGGTGAACCTTGTGTTGGGCAATGGCAGTTGGTCTGGCAGAACTTCATGAGCTCCTTGACCTTGGACTCATAGACTGTACACTTTGGCTCTTGCCAGCCCTGCGCACTCTTTTCCTCTTCAGATGTTGAGCTTGAGCTTGTTCCTGGCTGAAAGCTTTCATCCACTGGGTCCAATGTGTTTATTTGCTCATCATGGAGTCATGGAACAAATTTAGCAAAGGTGACTTCCACTAGGTCCTGGTGCTGAGCTTGATATCGATGCCGCTGCAGGTGTTAATGGGATCGGACTCTGTAAATGGAACACATAAGCCAGTTCCTTTAGCCTCAGCAGTAGCTCGTTAGCTAGCTAATGGTTAGATACGGTCCGATAGGCTGTAGCTAACGTAACCTAATGTAGCTAACGTTAGCTTGCAAAGTTACAAATCACATCGCCAGATAGCAGCTGGCTAATTACATTAGTTTGCTTTGAAAAGTCTAGCCAGCGAATTATGAAACCTAGCCAGATTTTGGTTTAGATAAACAACTGTACACTGAACAAAAATATAAACGCAACATGCAACAATTTCAAAGATTTTACTGAGTTACAGTTCATATAAGGAAATCAGTCAATTGAAATAAATTCATTATGCCCTAGTATATGGATTTCACATGACTGGAATACAGATACCCCAGTCTGTAGTGACTCCGCAACACTGCGATGCAGTGCCTCAGACCACTGCGCCACTCAGGAGGCCTGGAAATTCTTGATTTTTTTTAACATATTATTGGACATATACAGTGAAAGACCAGCGGTGAAATGTCCCTTTTAAAGGGCTAAGTCCACTGTGTTTAATGCATAACAGCTCCCTGTAAAAGTTGAATCATGATACCGCTTTGCATTTTTCTCTCTGTTGGTTGTTGTCAAGAGCAAACTGCAACTACATTGCATCAGGAATGAATTGCCTTCTGTCCATTTTCTCACAATTTAATTAAATTAATATTGACAGTAGTTTGTATTAATGGTATCATCTTTCTTTCTCCTCACAGAGAGCAGTTATTGGCAGTTCAGCCCTCCCTCCAAGCCTGGCCTGCAGGGTGTGCTGAGCTCCAGTTTCCCCCCTGGCCCTGTCCCTTTGGTTTCCCCCGAAACCCACCTCCCAGAGGGGGAAGTCCTACACCGGCCCCTGGTCCCAAGCACCTCAGTAACGGACCTGTCTTTTCCCGGTGCACCCCCTCCCCCCCCGCCACCCCCCAAACGCCACTGTCGCTCACTGTCCGTGCCAGAGGACCTTTCACGCTGCCGTTACACCTGGCGGCCCAGCGCGTCGAGGGTCTGGACACCTGTGAATCGCCAATGCCACAGTGGAGGGGGAGCGGGGGGGCCTTGTCCGCTTCGTGCTCCTAGCTCGTCTCTAAACTCCTCTCTACACTCCTCTTCAAGCCCCACATTCTTTAGCCTTGCTCTCTCCCCTGACTCCCCACTGCCCTGGAATTTCCCATGGGACCCAAGTGACACTGCTGGAGGAGGCGCCTGCTGCTGTTTCTTCCCCTCTCCGTCATCCTGCTCATCCTCTCCCTCCCCGCTCCACCCTCCCCCTCCTCCGCAGCGACGCTTCTCGCTGTCCCCTGTCCTTATCAGAGAAGCTGCTGCTCAGTTCCTGCCCCCGCCTCCAGTTCCACCCCAACGTGCAGCACCCCCTCCAGTTGTGCCTGCTTCGCCCTCCTCTGCCTGCAGCACCCCGTCCTCTCTTCGCCGAGCCATCCCCCCTCAGCTCCCACGCTGCCACTCCCAGCCCTGCGACCTGCTTCTTCTCAAACCGGGCCTGAAGCGACGGCGTGACCCAGACAGACCATTTGCCCGGCCAGTACTGGATTTCACCAAGATGACTCAGGTAAACAAAAGATAACCGCGGGTCAGCAAATGAATAGAAATGGTTGCCGTATGTAGATTGGCCATCTTCTAGCCAGAGGAAGGCTTAAAAGGCATCCTTGTTAAGCTTGTCAAACTACACAGTTTAACCGTACTGTAACAAAGAAACATTCCAATTCATCAGTGAGATGGACCATTCATTTTTATAATATCAGTAGACATACATGAGGCAAAACTGTCACCCAGACCACACCTGCCTATAATTGTTCTTGTTACCCATTGTCCCAGGCCACAGTTGTCTCTTCTTCTACCCCCCATGCCTTAGGCTCAGCCCTTGAGTTTGGGTGATTGGCAGGGTTTCAATGGCCCTGACTGTAGGCAATGGCAGCTCACTGTTGTACTGTACACCAAGACTCATTCTGGAATTTATTTGCATATACTTTGCATGCAGCTGCTGAATGTCTTTGAGAAAGTCTGGCTTCCCTTGTTAGTGCTTCCAGTCACCCCCTGACATAAAAAAAAATACTAAGAATACTACACTAAGAAGTTGTTAATTTCCTGCTAAACATGTACATGTGGTATATGTAAAACAGTTGTGTTCTAGCTAAGTTTGGAATAGTCTCTTTCAAAAGCCACAGTCATTTGAAGAGTGAGTCGGGCACACGAGACTAGGCTTAGACCTCTACAGTATTTGTCAGTTCAGCCCAATATATTCAATTTGGCGATACTATCACAGTTAATTTTCAGGGATATGTGGTATCATATTACCCTTGTTTCTACAGTTTGTCACATTTTAACTGAAAAACTATCTTTGGCACCCATGTTAAAAGAATTACAGATATTGTGTATGATGGTATATTTTTTCCACTTCCTAGCCAGTTATATCAACTTGGTTTCATTTGATATACCTATTTCTTTATTGTAAATAGAGTCCTGAATGTAAACTGCTCTTGTATTTATAGAGGCATGATAAAATGTGTAAACAAGGCCTTGTTTGATCTCCTATTTGTGTCTTTCCAGACTCGCAGTACCGACCCCTTGAGTTGTATGGAGCGTGGGAGGCTGGCTTCTGGGGGGGACGTTTGCATGGGCCTTGAGCCTTTCTGGGGGGATTTCAGAGGGTCATGTTCACCAGCAGAGGGGCTGGGCAGGACGAGCATTGGACCTCTAAGCGAGAGTGATGAGGAGGGTGAAGAGGGGGAGGAAGAGGAGGACCCTGATCGAGAAGAGTGTCAGCCGAGTGTCTTTGAGAGGGATTGTACAGAACTAGATTTGAGCCTAATTGAAGAAAATTAAAATCTTGTTAATTGGAGACTGTTTTTCCCCTCTAGCCCCAGCATTCAACACTCCACCCCAGCCCTGCTCCGCTTTCATCAGCAGGGCTCTCAGGAACACGACTTCTCTCTCATGGGATGAGCTTGGGTGTATATATATAATCTCATTGACAACAGTCATGAATTGCCTACTACCAATAAGAACAATTCATGCAAGTAGCCATGGATGCGGTCTTTCCATCAGAGTACATTCCAGAACCAGTTGCTGAAACATTCTTGTGAATAATCTGAATGCTGGAGATGCCAGCTATTCCCGTAGTGTGTGTTGAATGGCTTCTTAATGCGCCCTCAAACAGACTAGGATGGAATGTTAGAAGACCAACAACCTTCTGGTCACTTGCTTTCTTTTACATGACTTTCCTCTCGATTGTCTTTTTCGGTACAGTAGTAAGAATAGACTTTCTTGAATGATGGTGATGAATTGAATATCTGTGTTTTGTTAAGTTTGATGCAGAAGGGCAGTGTGTCATTGCAGTTTTATTCCTGCGGTCCTTATATTTCCTGGTAAACAATCCACATGATTCAGCATAAGCCTTAAGAACAACTTTTTTTCTGTAAACAAAAAAAAAAATACTACTATGAAAATGAAATGAATTGTGTAGCAGTTGATATTAGTCATTTTGTTATTTATTTTCTGCTGTTTTCTTAATATTTCTTATCTCTAGGACTCGTCCTCTGAATATAGAGATGTATAGACATTGATAATGAATGCACTGTGTTTGACAAGTTAAACAAAAACCTGAAAATGGGAAGCAACCACTGAGGGCACATTGTAATATTGTATTATACAGCGATCATTTTGTTGAAAACAAGTTATGTGTAAAGCTGGTAGCTGACAGACCCGGGGAAGGCCATTGCTGTCTTTTAGAGATGTTTTTTATTGTATGTGTTAAAAAGATGGTGATTTCAAACTCCGTTTGTGTATAAATAAAGTTTATTGGAAATTATTTTACAAGGAAAGGAAACAAAGAGTCTGAGCTTTTTTGAAAAGAGTATGGGGAAGGGCTTTTCAACTGCATGTGATCTAGTCTTTACCATTTTACTTGTACTTATTTTAAGCACATTTATGTATCATATTCCCTTTGATCTCAAGCATGTATGTCAGGTATCTGTCCTCATCCACCATAAATGAGTGGCCCCCATCCCACTCGCCAGAGTACAGGGAATAGGAAGGCAGGTATTTTAGCGGGTTGGAGCGTTGGGCTAGTAACTGAAAGGTCGCTGGTTTGAATTCACTAGCCGACTAGGTGAAACATCTGTGCTGTATTTCGTGGATAAGAGCGTCTGCTAAATGACTAAAATGCATAATGCTTTAGCACTGTCCACTCGGCCTTGTCATGTGACTGTCCTCCACTCAGATCACTGGTACTGTAGTTATTATTATTGTACAATAAAGGGAAGTAGTAGTATACCTGTGGTTAAGAATACATTATGACCTTTGCCATCTTGAAAGAAACCTCATCAAGCTCAAATGTGGTTCCTGAGAAATCGGGGGTCGGATGGTCAGTGTGCAGGTCTGGTCTGGTCTGCAATACCCCTTGTGTTACGTGAAGGCGCCACACTCCACTAACAGTGGTTTATCAAGACTTCTCATTATTTTGTGACACCGACTCGTCCGTCACCTGACTCATCTGAACAAACTGTTTGGATTCATGACGATCCGTTAAGTGGGAAGACGTAAACTCATATTGACCCCCACAAGACCGAGATTAACAGAACCTGCAGTACTTGGTAATGAACCAATAACCTTAGCTAGCCACTTTAGTAGTGCTGTGATCTGATCCAACAGCTAACGTTACTGCTCCGTAGTCGTCTTCTTGGTATTATTCTGTTGAAGCAAAAATAGTTTTACGCCGCCTAAACGTGTGTTGATTTGCTTGTAAATTACCATCAGTGGCGTTAGCTATTAGTATTAACTAGCTACAGTAGCTGTGTTAGCTTTGTAAAACAGGCCTCTTTTCGTGCAACTCTGTATCACGTTTGCGTGATTGTAGATAAGCTAACTAGCTAGCCATGTTAGCCACACGAATATTGTCTACCGACTTTGAATTGGTAGACTAGTTACTTTTTTTTTTTAGCTAACTAGCAACATTTAGCCAGCTAGCTAGCTAACTACTGTGCACATTGCGTGGGTAATTTAGCTAGCTAGCTATAAACTGGCGCTTCAAATTAATTGTTTATTTTTTTTATTATTTCTTAACTAAAGTTAACTAAAGTCAGTGCAGTGTGAAAGTTGGGAAAATAAACGAATGTTAGCTAGCTAGCGTGATAACCGGCTGTGGTGTAAACTACAATATTGTCTCTGGCCAGCGGTGCTAGCCTTCAAAGTGACGCTAGCTAGCGTTAGCTAAAATAGCTAGATTAAAACTATATGTAATTCCAAATCAACAACTTTATTATCCACACAACTAGTCGTGTGGCTACACTTTTAGGCATGGTAGCTAGGAAACGTTTAGTAGGTAAACCAGTCATGTAGATATTAAAACGTTAATTTTATTTACAGGTTTTCACCGGGGCATATACTTGTTCCTTGGGAGGTGTTTGACTCTGACATTTGCCTTGTGTGGCTCAGCTTTGGTCTGATTTTGTTTGTGCTTTGGCTGGGGTGAAGAACGCCGATGGCTCTCATGGATAAGCATAAAGTCAAGCGACAGAGGCTTGACCGCATTTGTGAAGGTCAGTATTAACATACTTTCCCCCGATTATCATGTTAGAGACTGACAATGCACGTGTACAAACTTTTGTAGTTAACGGCTGGCAATCTAAGGATTCTTGGACATTTTCATATTTTCTCCAATATAGAATGGGAAATGACAAACATTGGCCCGATGGACCGTAGACATACATAGGTGATGGACACAATACATCTGTGCTTGACTTCATTATGTCAGACAGTGCCATATAGCGCCGTACGACCAAATATATTTATAACTAATCCCATTCTGTCCCTGATACAATTATGGCTGACCCTGTAAAACAACACATTTCATTGTATTTCACAGTGTATGTGACAATAACATTTCAAAGTGTTATACTCCTGTCTAATCTGTGTTGGGAAGGGTTGTCAAATAACGGAGTCAATAACAGATCTAATTCCATAAACAGCCAAAGAGGGAGGGTGCCTGTGGACCTACTTACTTCCTGTTGCCTTTGTGAAGTCATTACTGGCAGTTTAGATTACACTGATAACAAACAGCAGGCTATATCTTGTATATTTGTATGCAGTGCATTGCACTGTTTTCCTTGCATCACACACCTGCTTCTAGGACAGTCGCGCGCACACACACTGATGAACCCCTCACTTGCACCATTGGCTTGACTTTGGCTCATGCCACTGTCAAACCTTATGCCTCCATCCCTTCATAATAATAATACAAATGATAATTTATTTAACTTCTATAATGTAGTTGTTATTTCTACAGTTAATGTGCTACCTACAGAATTTCTGCTGATACACCAGTCACTTAAGGGCGCAGTTCAAATACTGCTGTATTAACACTGTATTAACACAATTTTATTCATTTCTATGGCTATCTGTTGGTGTCGGTGTTCTCTCGCCGCTGGATAGGTAGAGTGCAAATGGGCATTTAAAAAAAAGAACTATTACCATGTACCTGAACAGAGCTCTCTACTTTCAGTGGTGGAACTGTCAGGAATGTGATTTCTGAAAGGCACATTTGTTCCAGTTGCAAATGTGACTCTTAGAGTCATTTGAGTTTTATAGATATAGATATAATAAAAGAATGACCATTTGCTCTGTGCTTTGTCCAGTGCCCAGAGGATGCTGACAGGTCTGAAAGATCTGGCAGAGGATTAGGATTTTTAGAATTTTCCCATTTAACTCTCGGTTTATAATTGCGGAACTGGTTGTGATATCAATGTGAATGGCCATTCAGCTCTTCCTGACAGTGATTTGACTGCAAATGTGTAGTGGATGGCTAAACTTGTATTACGCAGTGAGGTCACCTTTCTGAGATTGAAATACTGTTTTTTTATTTAATTAGGCAAGTCAGTTAAGAACAAATTATTATTTTCAATGAAGGCCTACTTCTTTGTTCAGGGGCAGAACGATAGATTTTTACCTTGTCAGCTCGGGGATTCGATCTTGCAACCTTTCGGTTACTAGTCCAACGCTCTAACCACTAGGCTACCTGCCGCCCCACTGTACCGGTAATGATGATGAATGCATTTGTTTGGTTGTGACGTGTTCGAACCCCAGGTCTGCTGTGGCAGGGATACAGTCTCTGTTACAGTGGTGCAGGTGACTGCTGGGTTTGCTGCGGAGGTCCCACTCATCTTCCATAATGAGCATCCACTGGAATAATATGCACAGAAATATTTTTGGGATAGTAGGATTTTTAGTTGACAGGGATGATTGTAATCCTGTACTCGTGTTTATTGAAAATTTATAAAAATCATTCAAGGGGTTTAATTGGCTATGTTTTAAAATATTTTTTTCACACAATAGCTTTTTGCTATTTATGCATCAGTTAATGTGAATCTAGTATCAAGTAGCAGCCTATACAGTCAGTTCCTTAGCTACTGTTGACCAGTCAAATCAATGTTGCACGTAGTGGCGTTTTGATAATTTCATTAATTTGTAATATTAGTGAATTAGTATGTGCTTTCTGAATTTGATCTTCTAAAAATATTTTATTTGAATAGACTGGCCATAATCATTTACCTTTTTAGTTGTTTTTCCAGCGAGCAATGCACCACACTGGCTCACATTTCTCTTTAAAAAACAACATGGAAATTGCCTCTACTGCACACTACCCAACCTAGCCTCTCAATGCTAATAAGCTCAGTTTTGGTTGGCTATGGCTGAATTGTTCCTCCCTCTGATTGGAGCAAGGGGTAGGTTGAAGGAGGAGAGAGTTTGCCTGGGATTGTGCCAAGCGAAAGCATTCTGACAGTAACTGTAAGTGGAGAAGGAGAAGAAGAAAGGCTGGTCAACTGCAGCATGCAAGGTTAGGATGGTGAATGTCTTCTCTTTTGTTTTCCTACAGCGCGATAGCGAGAGGGAAGGAAGGAAGGAAGGAAGGAGAGGAGGAGGAGGCGGGGTTAGATCGATAGGACAGAGGAGTACAAATCTGCTATTTTGTTTTGTATGATTTATATAGGTGATTCGCCATCCCGGTGCATTTTTGTCCTTGGTCTTCTATAGTATTGTGTGTGTGTGAGAGTGCTCTGGAGCCTGTGTGGCAGGGGGTAGGGTGGGGTACTGCAGCATTATCCCCCACCCCTCCCTGCGAGCTCGCTTACTTACACCCACAGAGTGGCAGGCGGACGGGGGAGAATGAATGAGCGCTGAATGAATAGCATTGTGTGCATGGCCCTGCTGCTGGTCGGACCAGGCGTTCTACTCACACACACACACTCACACACACGCGGTCACACAGTCACATGGTCATACACTCTGCCAGACCATATGGTGCATGTGTGTTGCCAGCTCCGCTCTCTTTCCTTGTCGAATGTGCCTTTCTTGTCCTTCCTTAGGTTAATTTGAATTCATGTCTTCGTCTTTTTGTCCAGAAAGATGTAGGTCATTTTTGTAGGTTTGTTGAACACTCCTTTTGCTATGCAGTGTGTTTTCTAATTCTGCTTCAATCCCCTGTGAAGATTTTTGTCATGCTAGCTCCTCGTTACTGCTATGTTTCTCATGTTCTGGATCAGATTAGAAAGAGCCAAAAAGCAATTTATTTGTCCATAACTTGTCTTTTTTTTAAAAGATGAATGAAGGAATCTTTTGGGCGATAGAGCACTAAGCAGTACTGTGTGTGTGTGTGTGTGTGTGTGTGTGTGTGTGTGTGTGTGTGTGTGTGTGTGTGTGTGTGTGTATATATAGATATCTATCTATCTCTATCAAAGGATGCTATTGACATTCACAATGAGTGGTGTGGTCAGTGTGTGTAGTGCTGTTGCTTTGAGGATCGAATTCTCATGTTGATTTCTTTTATTAAGTGCCATCAATGTCTCTAGGCTGCTCTATGACTATCCTTAGCTCTGAAGAAATCTTAGGTCCACAAGGCCCCTTGTGTGCCTTTAAAAAAAAAAAAAAAAAAAAAATTGTGAGGGTCATGTGACACTCTCTGGCTTTAGTTGCTACACTTTGTATTGTCCGGTTGGGCTACTGTCCATCCACTGTTGCCCAATTGTTGGTGTCACTGTCAATACAAACACATCATTAAGATTGAAAAAGTCCACACATCAATGTGTTAATTGCTAAACGCATGTAATCTCTCATAGTTCTTGGGGGAGGGTCAACTAACTTGTTTTTTGGGGTGGGGGGGGCTATGGTAATGTTATCTCTTATGAATGAGCTTGTTCATTTTAGGCTATTTGTGTTTGCAGTTGTCTCTACTGGGGACTCTGGCATCAAGGTTTTAGAATTTCACTATTGGAGTGGGTTGGCATTCTCTGCCCTAATAATAATTTGGTGGGTGCTTGTATTTGTGCTATTTCACATGCAATAGTACAAGTGGCTCAGCGGTCTAAGGCACTGCATCTCAGTGCTAGAGGTGTCACTACAGACCCTGGTTTGATTTCAGGCTGAATTTATGGTGAACTTGCAAAGTCTACTCAGACTGGGCTCTTGGTTATAACAAGCGATGAAATTATACAATTGATCAACATCGCTAGCTCCTCATACGAAAAAAGACTGCAGTTAGAGTGCAGTGTAACTTCAGTATGGTGCAAATAAGTTATTTTTACTGCAGTAAGTTTGCAGAACATTGCAGTTATTCTGAAATTACAGTGTTTAAAATACCACAGTTGATTGCAGTTACTGCACTTTTTTTACTGCAGTTTCAAACCTGCACTATTTTGTAAGGTTCTGCGCGCTGCTCCAATGTGAACATCTAACATATCTAAGGCTCCCGAGTGGCGCAGCGGTCTAAGGCACTGCATCTCAGTGCTAGAGACGTCACTACAGACTGGTTTGATCCCGGGCTGTATTTACAACCGGCCGTGATCAGGAGTCCCATAGGGTGGCACACAATTGGCCCAGGGTCGTCCGGGTTAGTAGGGGAGGGTTTGGCTGGGGTAGGCCATTGTAAAAATAAGAGTTTGTTCTTAACTGACTTGCCTAGTTTAATCAATAAAATAAACAACAAAAGAGTCATCTCTATATATGCGGTTGAAGAGAACCAGGTGAGGGCTGATTACAACTTCCACACGTGCTATGGGCATGAAAGCGACGTGGATATCATTGGACCTGCTCATACAAGAGACTAGTGGCTGTTACTTGAATTCAACTACATCTGTAAACAAAACTGACTTTATAAAAATTGCATACTAAAATATTAAGTAGCATGACGTTTTTGTCCCATGGTACTGGTATACCGTGCAACACTACTATGTTTTTGCCTCTGCTTAGCTCTATTCAGTTTCTTTATATCCTAAAAAACGATCTAGCCCTTGCCAATGACAAGCATACCCATAACATGATGCAGCCACCACCATGCTTGATACTCAGTCATGTGTTGTTGGATTTGCCCCAAACATAACACTTTGTATTCAGGACATTAAAGTTAATTTCTTTGCCACATTTTTTTCAGTTGTGCCTAATTGCAAACATAACGCTTGTTTTGGAATATGTTTATTCCGTACATGCTTCCTTTTCTCTCTGTCATTTAGGTTAGTATTGTGTACAATCTTGTTGATCCATCCTCTATTTTCTCCTATCACAGCCATTAAACTCTTAACTGTTTTAAAGTCACCATTGGCCACATTGTGAAATTTCATGATCGGTTTCCTTCCTCTCCGGCAACTGAGTTGTGAAGGAGGCCTGTATCTATGTAGTGACTGAGTATATTGATACACCATCCAAAGTGTAATTTAATAACTTCACCATGCCCAAAGGGATATTCTACATGAGCTTTAAAAATAAAACAGATCTACCAATGGGTGTCCTTCTTTGTGAGGCATTGGAAAACCTCCCTGATCTTTGTGTTTGAAATTCACTGCTCGAATGAGGGACCTTACAATTATCTGTATATGTGGGGTACAGAGATGAGGTAGTCATTCAAAAATCACTTTAAACACTATTGTTGCACACAGAGTGAGTCTATGCAAGTTGTGATTTGATAAGCAATTATTACTCCTGAACTTATTTAGTCTTGCCATAACAAGGGGGTTGAATACTTATTTTAAATTAATTTGTATAAAAAAATAATCTAAAAACATAATTCCACATTGACATTATGGGATATTCTGACTCAATCTCAATGTAATTAATTGTAAATTCAGGCTGTAACAAGGGGTGTGAATACTTTCTGAAGGCACTGTATCAATATCACATACATACTGCATTGACAACTGTTAATGCAGTATGTATATCCCAGCTATGAGCCATATCTATCTTTGCTAATTTAGGTTTCTCTCTAATTGATGTTTATTTATGAGATGTGTGAGCTTTATGATGATAGGGTAGACTGTGTATCGTTGCAGAAGGGCAGGGGAAATGATGGTTATAATAACTCAAAAGAAGCCTGTGCCTCCAATCCCACCCTTCTGTTGGAGGAGTCTGCCCTTTTATGGGGGTTGGAGGAGTCTGCCCTGTGCTGGGGGCTGGAGGAGTCTGCCCTGTTGTGGGAGTTGGAGGAGTCTGCCCTGTTGGTGGGGGGTTGGAGGAGTCTGCCCTGTTGGTGGGGGGGGGGGGGGCTGGAGGAGTCTGCCCTGTTGGTGGGGGGGCTGGAGGAGTCTGCCCTGTTGGTGTGGGGGGGGGGGGTGGAGGAGTCTGCCCTGTTGGTGGGGGGGGTGGAGGAGTCTGCCCTGTTGGTGGGGGGGCTGGAGGAGTCTGCCCTGTTGGTGTGGGGGGGGGGTGGAGGAGTCTGCCCTGTTGGTGGGGGGGGATGGAGGAGTCTGCCCTGTTATGGGGGTTGGAGGAGTCTGCCCTGTTGGTGGGGGGGCTGGAGGAGTCTGCCCTGTTATGGGGGTTGGAGGAGTCTGCCCTGTTGGTGGGGGGGCTGGAGGAGTCTGCCCTGTTGGTGGGGGGGGCTGGAGTAGTCTGCCCTGTTGGTGGGGGGGGCTGGAGGAGTCTGCCCTGTTGGTGGGGGGGCTGGAGGAGTCTGCCCTGTTGGTGGGGGGGCTGGAGGAGTCTGCCCTGTTGGTGGGGGGGGCTGGAGAAGTCTGCCCTGTTGGTGGGGGGGGCTGGAGGAGTCTGCCCTGTTGGTGAGGGGACTGGAGGAGTCTGCCCTGTTGGTGGGGGGGCTGGAGGAGTCTGCCCTGTAGGTGGGGGAGCTGTACCTCTCATAAATACAAGAAGTGATGAAGTCAATCTCTCCTCCCACTTTGAGCCAGGAGAGATTGACATGCATATTATTGATATTAGCTCTCTGTCTACATCCAAGGGCCAGCCGTGCTGCCCTGTTCTGAGCCAATTGCAATTTTCCTAAGTCCCTCTTTGTGGCACCTGACCACACGACTGAACAGTAGTCCAGGTGTGACAAAACTAGAGCCTGTAGGACCTGCCTTGTTGATAGTAGTGTTAAGAAGGTAGAAACTAGGGTCTGTAGGACCTGCCTTGTTGAGAAGACAGAGCAGTGCTTTATTATGGACAGACGTCTCCCGACTGGGGCAGCGGTCTACAGCACTGTATGTCAGTGCTAGAGGCGTCACTACAGACCCTGGTTCGATCCCGGGCTGTATCACAACCGGCCGTGATCGGGAGTCCCATAGGGCGGCCCAGCGTCGTCCGGGTTAGGGGAGGGTTTGGCCGGGGTAGGCCGTCATGAGATTCCTCCAAAGGTCTCCCAGGACCAGTTGAAAAAATGTATGGAAGTATATATGGAGGCTGTTTAGTGCCAAAAATAAAGGTTTAAATAAATACAAAATAAATAAAAAATGTGTTTCCTGTTCGTTCTTATCTCTGTTTATAGGACAGACACTTCAGAACAAACTTCCTTTATTTTTTTTTTGGAGGGGGGACTGTTCCATGTAGTGAATCTGTTATTCAGTGTGTTTGTATAGGCTGTTACCTTAGCCCACAAGAGTCTAAGCCCTGTCTGTCTTTTAATAGGCATTTTGTAATATACTTTTTAATGGTTTTATTTTTTATACTGGAAGTTTGATATAAATGGAATTGTATGACAGATAGATCAATGTGATCATGTAGTAGGCCTAACTGTCATACAATTCAATCAGATAGATCAATGTGAAATGTGATCATGTAGTAGGTCTATCTGATTGAATTGTATGACAGATAGATCAATGTGATCATGTAGTAGGTCTATCTGTCATACAATTCAATCAGATAGACCTACTACATGATCACATTGATCTATCTGTCATACAATTCAATCAGATAGATCAATGTGATCATGTAGTAGGTCTAACTGTCATACAATTCAATCAGATAGATCAATGTGATCATGTAGTTGGTCTAACTGTCATACAATTCAATCAGATAGACCTACTACATGATCACATTGATCTATCTGATTGATCCGTTAGAAAGGACACAAGTGATAAACCCTGGATAAAGATCCAAATAGTGTTTTTTTTAAAATTTATTTTTAAGTCTTGTCCATTTTATGTTGATCTGTATAGGCATTCGCCCCCCGATTTTGAATGGGCCGATGCACCCGCGCCCCCTAGTGGCACTGTTGGATGGTCGCGACTGCACCGTGGAGATGCCTGTCCTGAAGGACGTGGCCACGGTGGCCTTCTGTGATGCCCAGTCGACCCAGGAGATCCACGAGAAGGTAACCAACCTCTAACTATCTGGTTCTCCTCTAAGTATCCGTTTGCACTTTATAGCGAGGGAAATGTCTGCATCGTGAACACGTCTGCTATTTTTGTGGTGGGCTTTAATTCCAACTCGATAGAGTTAGAGAAAGTCTCTGCTCTTTTATTGCAATGGTAGAATAAGGATATCGATTCAATAGCTTCTTCTGAACACTCACCAGTGATGGGGGGGGGGGGGGGAGATCGATACAGTCACATATTGGATATTATTTTTTACGATATTGTATCGTTTTGACTATCGCAATATTATTTTTGAGCTAGTTGGCTGTACCTCCACCAACTCTCCAGTATTTTTCCTTCTGTAGCTTGTTCTCCGTCTTTAAATAGGGAGCCAATATGTTTTCAGCACAAAACCTGTTTTCTCATGTGTCTCTCTGGTCCCTCTGCAGCAGACGTATAGTGAGCAATATGTTTGGAACATAAAATCGCAATAAAATCACTATCGAATCACACTACATAGAATCACACTATACATATAGAATCACACTATACATATGAAATCGCGCACTATACATATGGAATCACTACATAAAGTTGAAGTTGGAAGTTTACATACACTACAATTCACTGTATCACAATTCCAGTGGGTTAGAAGTTTACATGCACTAAGTTGACTGTGCCTTTAAACAGCTTGGAAAATTCCAGAAAATTATGTGATGGCTTCTTCAGAAGCTTCTAATAGGCTAATTGACATAATTTGAGTCAATTGGAGGTGTACCTGTGGATGTATTTCAAGGCCTACCTTCAAACGCAGTGCCTCTTTGCTTGACATCATGGGAAAATCAAAAGATATCAGCCAAGACCTCAGAAATAAACATTGAAGACCTCAGAAATAATTCATCTTTGGGATACATTTCCAAATGCCTGAAGGTACCGCGTTCATCTGTACAAACAATAGTACACAAGTATAAACACCATGGGACCATGCAGCCGTCATACCGCCCAGGAAGGAGACTCGTTCTGTCTCCTAGAGATTAACGTACTTTGGTGCGAAAGTGCAAATCAATCCCAGAACAACAGCAAAGGACCTTGTGAAGATGCTGGAGGAAACGGGTACAAAAGTATCTATATCCACAGTAAAACGAGTTCTATATCGACATAACCTGAAAGGCCGCTCAGCAAGGAAGAAGACACTGCTCCAAAACCACCTAAAAAAAAAGCCATATGGTTTGCAACTGCACATGGGGACAAAGATCGTATTTTTTGGAGAAATGTCCTCTGGTCTGATGAAAAAAAATAGAACTGTTTGGCCATAATGACCATCGTTATGTTTGGAGGAAAAAGGTTGAGGCTTGCATGCCAAAGAACACCATCCCATCCCTGAAGCATGGTGGTGGCAGCATCATGTTGTGGGGATGCTTTGCTGCAGGAGGGACTGGTGCACTTCACAAAATAGAGGAAGGAAAATTGTGGATATATTGAAGCAACATCTGAAGACATCAGTCAGAAAGTTAAAGCTTGGTCGCAAATGGGTCTTCCAAATGGACAATGATCCCAAGCACACTTCCATAGTTGTGGAAAATGGCTTACGGACAACAAAGTCAAAGTATTGGAGTGCCCATCACAAAGCCCTGACCTTAATCCTATAGAACATTTGTGGGCAGGACTGAAAAAGCATGTGCGAGCAAGGAGGCCAACAAACCTGACTCAGTTACACCAGCTCTGTCAGGAGGAATGGGCCAAAATGCACCCAACTTATTGTGGAAGGCTAACAAACGTTTGACCCAAGTTAAACAATTTAAAGGGGCGGCAGGGTAGCCTAATGGTTAGAGCGTTGGACTAGTAACCGGAAGGTTGCAAGTTCAAACCCCCGAGCTGACAAGGTACAAATCTGCCACTGCCCCTGAACAGGCAGTTAACCCACTGTTCCTAGGCCGTCATTGAAAATAATAATTTGTTCTTAACTGACTTGCCTAGTTAAATAAAGGTAAAAATTAAAAAGGCACTTCTGACCCACTGGGAATGTGATGAAAGGAATAAAAGCTGAAATGAATCATTCATGCTATTATTCTGACATTTCACATTCTTAAAATCAAGTGGTGATCCTAACTGTAATTTTTACTAAGATTAAATGTCAGGAATTGTGGAAAAACTGAGTTTAAATGTATTTGGTGTATGTAAACTTCCAACTTCAACTGTATAGAATCGCGCACTCTACATATAGAATCGGCACCAAAGTATTGCGGTAATTCCCCGCCCTATTCTCTCCCTGGTGCTTCAGGTGCTGAATGAAGCAGTGGGCGCCCTGATGTACCACACCATCACTCTCTCGCGGGACGACCTCGACAAGTTCAAGGGCCTGCGGATCATCGTGCGAATAGGCAGTGGCTTTGACAATGTGGACATCAAGGCCGCGGCTGAACTAGGTTGGCTACTGGATCATTACTTTGCTTCTCCTACCCCTCCAGTCGACCTATTACACCCCTCCAGTCGACCTATTACACCCCTCCAGTCGACCTATTACATCCCTCCCGTGGACCTATTACACCCCTCCAGTCGACCCATTACACTCCTCCCGTCGACCCATTACACCCCTCCCGTCGACCCATCCATCCACCTAAATATATATGAGAACTAACCACTGTCTCCTTTGTGCTCTGTCCCCCTCAGGTATAGCTGTGTGTAATGTGCCTGCCACGTCAGTGGAGGAGACAGCGGACACCTCCATGTGTCTGATCCTGAACCTTTACCGCCGCGTCACCTGGATGCACCAGGCTATGAGAGAGGGCACCAGGGCTTCCAGCGTGGAGCAGATCAGGGAGGTGGCCAGCGGCGCTGCCCGCATCCGGGGAGAGACGCTGGGCATCATTGGTCTGGGTGAGGAGGGAAATGGGTCTTGTCTTAGCATGGGCTCTCTGCAAGTGTAGTCACAAAGGATGTGGTACATAGAAAACATTAAGGACACCTGCTCTTTCCGTGACATAGACGGACCATGTGAATCCAGGTGAAAGCTATGATCCCTTCTCGATGTCACTTGTTAAATTATTTTCAATCAGTGTAGATGAAGGGTGGAGACAGGTTAAAAAATGATTTTTAAGCCTTGAGACAATTGAGACATGGATTATGCCATTCAGAGGGGGAATGGGCAAGACAAAAGATTGAAGTGCCTTTGAAAAGGGTACGGCAGTAGGTGCCAGGTGCTCCGGTTTATTTCAAGAATTGCAGAGAGTTTTTCACGCTCAACCCTTTTTATGGTAATTATAATGGGTGGCCTCACGGGTCATTTCAGTGTATATTTAATGTAAATCATTTTAGGTTTCTCAGAGTTAGTGAGCGGTTCCTCTCTCCCCTATTCCGTCCTCCAGTCTGAGCATAGAGTGTCTGTGTTTGTTCCGCAGGGCGAGTGGGCCAGGCTGTAGCGCTGCGAGCCAAGGCCTTTGGCTTCAGTGTGATATTCTACGACCCCTACCTGCCAGACGGAGTGGAACGCTCTCTGGGCCTGCAGAGAATGGCCACCCTGCAGGACCTTCTCATTCACTCTGATTGTGTGTCACTGCACTGCAGCCTCAACGAGCACAACCATCACCTCATCAACGACTTCACCATTAAACAGGTATAAGACAGACACACATACACAGGTGTGTGCCACCCACAACACCCCCATTATCATTGATTTCACTTTCAAACTCCATGAACAAGTCACCCCTCATAACCTCGAGTCTTGAGTGTATCTCCGTTCACCCCAATAATGAGACCATGCGTTTTGGTTATTGTTGTCTGCATGGCTTGCTTTGCGATATCTATCCCATTCCCTCTGACTGTGATTTCTGTGCAGATGCGCCAGGGGGCATTTTTGGTGAACACGGCGCGAGGGGGCCTGGTGGATGAGAAGGCCCTGGCCCAGGCACTGAAAGAGGGAAGGATACGGGGTGCGGCCTTGGACGTACATGAGACGGAGCCCTTCAGGTCAGCTTCCTCCCAGCCTCCTCCGACTTATAGCCCAGCCATTTAAGACTTGAAAACAATAACTGTTTTAAACGTTGTGATTCTCTGTGTAAACTCCACCTTGTACACTCTTAAATCTGTTTCTCTCCAGCTTCTCTCAGGGCCCACTGAAGGACGCTCCCAATCTGATTTGCACCCCCCACACATCCTGGTACAGTGAGCAGGCGTCCCTTGAGGCTCGGGAGGAGGCAGCTAGAGAAGTGCGCCGGGCCATCACAGGTATTCAGTAATGCAAGCCTCAGGGTGTATGACAGAATATTTATAGGCACAAATACACCAGGCGTGCAGAGTGAACAAGCGTCTAGCCATGTGATACTTGGCACAGTAGTCTTTACCATTTTAGTGCTATAGTTTGTATTACCGCGCAAAGAACCTTTTCAAGAGTTGTCATTGATCATTTGATCAGTTAGCTTCACTGTTGTGATGGTTTTCCTGACAGGCCGCATCCCTGACAGTCTGAAGAACTGTGTGAACAAGGAGTATCTGATGGCAACACCCCAGTGGCCTGGTGTGGACCATGGGGCCGTGCACTCAGAACAGAACGGAGCTGCAGCTTACAGGTACGACTAGACTTAAGCACATGTAGGTAATATATACATTACAGTTAGACAACTCCAGGTATTGATTTGAATCGGGCTTGTGTTCTATGACCTTAGAAAGCTGTTGTAATTCTTCTGACTCCACCCCCTGATCCACAGGTTCCCTACTGGCCTAGTGGGAGTGACAGCAGGAGGCCTGACAGGGGCAGGTGCTGCAGTGGAGGGAATTGTTGCAGGAAACCTGGCTATGGCACATGGGATTGCCCCCATGTCCCGACCCCCCCACACCCCATCGCCGGGGCAACCCTCTAAAGCAGAAACAGACAGAGACATGCCAACGGACCAGTAGCCCCCCACCCCCCAATTGTCCCCAATCCCCCTCTTGTCCACAACATTCCGTCGTCACCCTTCATGTTCATTCAAGCTTATAGACAGACACTGGTATTGAGGTCCATTCTGACCTGGCTTTGGTCCCGTCCTACAGAACAGAATCCTTCAGGAGGGACAGAATCCTCGACTCCCTCCACACATCCTGTTTTCTCTCATCCAGAATGCAATAAGTGGATTACTCAAGGATTTAATTTTTCTTCCAGTTTGCTTTTAAACCCCTCTGTCTCTGACGTTCATGTGGCTCAGTGGTTTTGTAAATTAGTCCTTTGTGGGAGACCTGTTCCAATTTTTTTCCTGTGTTATTTGCTTTTGTTATCTCTTTTGCTGTTTGACATGCTATAAAGTGAGGCATACGTCTGGAACGGTATTGAAGATGACCCCCCCCCCCCCACTACTATTTGTTCACAAACCTTACAAAGGATTTTCTAATGTCGGACTCTACATTTTAGTCATCACAATAAAAGTGTGGCTGTGATTTATTTTTTTTAATAGCTTTATGACATAAATTCAATAATATCACATTATATGCCTCTGCTGATAAAACACAGAAATATGTACAGTATATTTCTGTGTCAAGACCACCACATTCAGTCGTGGCCGAAAGTTTTGAGAATGACACATTCATTTTCAAAGTTTGCTGCTTCAGTGTCTTCAGATATTTTTGTCAGATGTTACTATGGAATACTGAAGTATAATTACAAGCATTTCATAAGTGTCAAAGGCTTTTATTGACAATTACATGAAGTTGATGTGTTGACCCTTCTTTTTCAAGATCTCTGCAATCTGCCCTGGCATTCTGTCAATTAACTTCAGGGCCACATCCTGACCGATGGCAGCCCATTCTTGCATAATCAATGCTTGGAGTTTGTCAGAATTTGTGAGTTTTTGTTTGTCCACCCGCCTCTTGAGGATTGACCCACAAGTTTTCAATGGGATTAAGGTCTGGGGAGTTTCCTGGCCATGGACCCAAAATATCGATGTTTTGTTCCCCGAGCCACTTAGTTATCACTTTTGCCTAATGGCAAGGTGCTCCATTATGCTGGAAAAGGCATTGTTTGTCAACAAACTGTTCCTGGATGGTTGGGAGAAGTTGCTCTCGGAGGATGTGTTGGTACCATTCTTTATTCATGGCTGTGTTCTTAGGCAAAATTGTGAGTGAGTCCACTCCCTTGGCTGAGAAGCAACCCCACACATGAATGGTATCAGGATGCTTTACTGTTGGCATTATACAGGACTGATGGTAGCGCTCACCTTGTCTTCTCCGGACAAGCTTTTTTCCGGATTCCCCAACCAATCGGAAAGGGGATTTATCAGAGAAAATGACTTTACCCCAGTCCTCAGCAGTCCAATCCCTGTAACTTTTGCAGAATATCAGTCTGTCCCTGATGTTTTTCCTGGAGAGAAGTGGCTTCTTTGCTGCCCTTCTTGACACCAGGCCATCCTCCAAAAGTCTTCGCCTCACTGTGCGTGCAGATGCATTCACACCTGCCTGCTGCAATTCCTGAGCAAGCGCTGTACTGGTGGTGTCCCGATCCCGTAGCTGAAGCAACTTTAAGGGACGGTCCTGGCGCTTGTTGAACTTTCTTGGGTGCCCTGAAGCTTTCTTCACAACAATTGAACCGCTCTCCTTGAAGTTCTTGATGATCCAATAAATGGTTGATTTAGGTGCAATCTTACTGGCAGCGATATCCTTGCCTGTGAAGCCCTTTTTGTGCAAAGCAATGATGACGGCACGTGTTTCCTTGCAGGTAACCATGATTTACAGAGGAAGAACAATGATTCCAAGCACCACCCTCCTTTTGAAGCTTCAAGTCTGTTATTCGAACTCAGTCAGCATGACAGAGTGAACTCCAGCCTTGTCCTCGTCAACACTCACACCTGTGTTAACGAGATAATCACTGACATGATGTCAGCTGGTCCTTTTGTGGCAGGGCTGAAATGCAGTGGAAACGTTTTTTGGGGGGATTCAGTTCATTTGCATGGCAAAGAGGGACTTTGCGATTAATTGCAATTCATCTGATCACTCGTCATAACATTATGGAGTATATGCAAATTGCCATCATACAAACTGAGGCAGCAGACATGGTGAAAATGTATATTTGTGTCATTCTCAACTTTCGGCCACGACTGTACACTAGTTTGCTCTTATAACCGTTTTTTTCCCCCTTGATTAAATGTGTAGATGTTCTGCACATTGTGGTTGCTAAGACTAGCGTGACGACGGTCTTCATACCTTCCTATTTCTTTTTTTATGTTACCTTTTTGATATGAATAGAACATGAAAACAATATCTTTGTCAAGTCCTCAAATTATCTATCCTCTTTAGGTACTCCGGTATCACAATTACCCCCCCCCCCCCCCCCCACCCCCCAACAGTGTTTGCTGCCATTGACACTCATTTCAGGGTTTCATCTTGTGTTACTACTGCAGGCGTTAAGTTATTTTACCCATATGGATTCCACAGTTGCTGTCGATCTCAAATAGACTAGAGTAATCAGTCTTCAAGGAATTTTCTATGTCACTCTTAAAGGGAAATTTCTAAAATGTTCAACTTCATATTCATCTCCAGGGTTGGGGAATAACAGATTACATGTTTGTTTTTTTTGTAATCACTTACATGTAAACTGTAATCCATTACTAGGGAAAATATTTGGATTAGATACTTTTGAAGAACTAGATGACCTTGAGGATTACTTTTAAATTTAGAAAGTATGTTTGTGATTTTTTTTTGGGGGGGGGGGGACACTTCTGTTGTCTCAATGACATTCAAATCAGCATTGAAAAAAAGGAACACGTTTAAGTTTGTTCCACCTGAGCAAGTCTGACCACAAGTCAGCGACCACTATGATGGATCACGGGTAACGAGCAGGAATATACTTTTTTTAGGCTACGGTCCAAGCAATGTCTTCCTGACTGCTGTCAGAATCCAAAGATTATCCAATTTGAGTAAACGCAACCATTCTTTTTGAATCCAATGGACAGCCAGTGAAAAATGCTCACATGCATAGTGCGGATCCCAGCCTATGGAATAAAAGTGGGTATTTTATAGCGCCATATAATTCATGCTGATAAATTCATAGGCCTAATGGACACATGCTCAAACTCGCACACATTTGATTGACTTAAAGGGACAATCTGTAGTTGCTACATCATATAAAATGTATCTCCATTGATTCTTGAAGAATATAACTTATAAATGCCTCATGGGCTTAGTTCAAATGTCACACCCCATGAGAACCCAAAATATAAGCTGGTCTTTCTCCAATGTTTGTAAACATTCTTAATGTAAACAAACACTGTATAGCCTCATAACATGGTTAAAACAAGTTTGATATCATGGATGGTCAGTCCTTGCATCCATACCTCTGTCTTAATCTGAGACTGGTTACAATCCTCAAGGCCCATCCCTCAGCTTTTTACCAAAACAGAGACGGGGTGGCCGTTTTGTTATTTTTCATATGGATTTGCCCTTTAAACAGCTGCATATTGTCAAGATATCAAAATGTCACCAACTAAAAGGTGAACAATAGGCCTATAGCAAATGCAGCATATGGCATTTACTTCTCACACGTAAATAGCACTTTTCAGTAGTGCTGAAAACATGCCATTCCATGAGCGCCGCATTTATTTTTCAACTCGAATCAATGAGCCCAATCAGTCCTCCATGACAACAAAATCATAAACAAGAGAGTAGGGCTGGCTAATAAGTCCTATTCTTGAAGATCAAGGGGTATAACATTTATTGGAATGACTGGAATTCTGATAGACTTTGGTTTTTAATGTAAATATATAATTGAATCGTATTATTATATGTAGTAGAAAGCGATGGGTTAGAAGAAGTCTACATAACCAACCCATAAAGTAAAATGTAACATCCATATATGGCCAGCTATGTAAATTTTTACAATGATTTATCCTGCAATAGATCTCGTTTAATTGGAAACATACATTTGTGTCGTCTTCTAATGACTCCTAAGGAAAACATGGAAACAATATCCATGTCAAGTCCTCAAATGATCTATCCTCTTTAGGTACTCCTAAGGGGAAAGTAATCTAAAAGTAACTGAATGTAATCAGATTAGGTCATCCAGAATTTCGTTACTGATGACGATTTTGGACAGGTAACCGTAACGGATTACATTTAGAAAGTAACCTAATCATCTCCAGACCCACCAAATATAGGTGAAAATTGTTTTTTTTTAATGATCTGTAGTAACAAACACCAGATGTGATTCCAATGACCGCATCGGTGTCCATTGTGTGATTTTTAAAAAAAATAATTATGATTAGCATGATCTACTAATTTATTTAACCAGGCAAATCAGTTAAGAACAAATTCTTATTTACAAAGACAGCCTAGGAACAGCAGGTTAATTGCCTTGTTCAGGAGCAGAACGACAGATTTTTACCTTGTCAGCTTGGGGATTCGATCCAACAACCTTTCGGGTACTGGCCCAACACTCTAACCACTAGGCTACCTGCCACCGCTAATTGGTTTATTATGTTATAGGAAACACTTATTTTACTTTTTAATTATTATTTTTTTTAACTACAAACATAGAAAATTGCCATTTTCACATCTGTTGATGTTGGGGGTGGTGCTGAAGATGATGAATATGAAGTTGAACATTTTAAATTTAACTTTAAAACACATTTCATCCTAGCAAAACGAGGTCACAATCATAGAAATATTATTAAGATGGTAGGAGCCCAGTTGATGTTGGTTCAGTGCAAGGCCCAGACCACATGTGGAACACATTATTCTGGTTGTTTTCAGCTTTTGAGTGTGAACCTGGGGCTTGCTGCTGTGTGGTGATGTGTGTTTGCATCTGTGAGTTGGTCACATGGGTGTTCACAACCACATTCAGAACATTTGAAGACCGGAGGACAGTGGTTCATTACTAGTATATTAATTAGAAAACTGATTGATTAGATGTGGCTTAATTTCTTCATCTGACAGAATTGATCCTTGGCAGTGAATCCCTGGCAGGGATGTCCAATCTGTTTCCTGACTGTCAAGGTAAGTATAAGAACCGAGGAAGTGGAAAAATCGAGTACACTTTTGGTTGTGTATTTAGCATAGCAGTGTGATGTGGATAAGGAAGTCCCTATGTTGCATAAAGTCAGAGATTAAAATATGCTAGTGGCAAAGCCTTAACACCCCCAACAGTCATTGAAAATCAAGGGAGTTTATAGATATAACACTGAGCCAGGCACAGCTTTAGAGTTGTGTGTGTTACTGGAGAGGGGATATGTGTGAGGAGAGTAGGCTACTCAAACACAGACAATTCTGCCTAAGGTGGGCAGCCTCCTATAATTCCTACTTGTAATCGGGTCATTTACAACTGGAAAAGTAATTGGAACAGAGTTCTGCCATCTTTGGGCACAACGGCTACAGAATTTCACATCAACCCCTGCTCGTTATGGTACACTCTGGCCAAGTATAGGGAAATACCTTAGTTGATCTCAATGCTTTGTGGTGTTTAAGTTGTTGTCTGGTGGTATGTCTTGCTCCTTGTGGGAATTAATTAGTCATTAGAATCCAAAACATTTTATAGAGATGAGAATGTTACTTGCTTTGATGGAACAATAACAAAATAAATAGTTGTCCTTGCCTGTTTCATCAATCAAGTTTTATCATTGATTTACTTGTCTTATTGAGAGAGATATCAAATCTTTAGAAATGGAATCAATGTGGATCAAATGTGATGTGCTCTATGCCTGGATAATTTACATTACAACGTACACAAATGTCATTGTGTGCATTAGGTTATTTTATTTCATGTTTAGATGTCATCTCCATCAGACTGCAAAATGAGGAAAAACCCAATACATTTGTAACTAGGATTTATTCTGAACTTTTTAAATAGAAACACGTATTTGTGATGTTAGCTTCTACAATAAAGTATTTTAATTAAAAAAATCCTGTTCCTCCGAAATGTTACAGGCATGGCAATGCATTTTGATTTTATAATTTATTTTCATTGGTTTGGTTTCAGATGAATCAATGTTTAAAGCTTCACATGGAGTAATTCAAGTTGGTGTGTATCTGGTGTGTATAATTTGAAAAGCTCCTGTCACAGCCATCCTGCACGGTGCACCTGCACATTTCAAAAAGCCTTAGTCGCGCGCTCAAACAACTGTTAGGAATAGCGAGGAGAGCATCGCCAACGGATTTTTTTCTGAAACACGGATTCCGTCACATCTTATAGCTAGCTCGCTAACGTTAGCTACATTTACCCTATTTTTTTCAGAGAAACATTGAAGAAACGGTAGTTATATAGAAGATACAAACGAAAATGTCTTGAATTCAACATCTGGTACGTTTTTATGAAGATAGCTAACTAGTTTTCTTTAACTAATGCAATCTAACTAAATTAGCTAACTAGCTAACGTTAGTAAAAACAGATGGATAAATCCTGTTTTTTTTCTGTCGGATTTTTACAGATACCATACCAACCGTCCCTTGACAATGGGGTTCGAGGAAATGTACAATATCAAGGAGGAATGCCCGACAACTGTTTTGAAAAAAAATGAGGTCAACATAATTTCTCCGAAACAGAACATTGTACGAATATGGAATTTATTCATCGCCCTAACATCGTTGGTGGCTGTGACAGTGTCTTTATTTGAGGTAGGCAAACGTTAGCTATGTTCTTCCTTGTGAAATATTTATGTAGCTATGTTGTCAGTATGCAGCACTACTGTTATCTTGGATCACTCCAATATGGTATCCTTCCGCGCGACAGGACACATTTAGAGTGAGTAAGGATTTCAGATCAGTCCAGTGTACGGGGTAGTGCTGCGGCTGACCCCTTAAATACTTCCACCTCCTTCATTTTTCCAGTTTATCCCAGAGAGTATTTGCTTAGTAAGAGCTTTATGTTAAGAGTGTACAAACGCACAAACAAGTATGCCCGCATGGAGCAGCTTCTCCATCAGGGTGCTCTGCTGCCCCCCCCCCCCCCCCCCACTCGGTTTGGCTCATGCCAGCTATCTCGTTTGGGTTTTTCCCCTGTTTTTATTACTTGTGACAGTGTACAAACCTTGGCGATACTCTGTTTTGTCGGCCAGTACTGCCAGTGACAACAGTGACTTGTCTGTTCACTGTTCCCTTGGAAACTCACATCTCAGCTGTATTATACTAAGGGTTTGTGTGTAGCTGTGTGTACTATAGTTCTGTTGCATTACTTTACAGGACAGACAGTAACTACTTTTCAGATATATACACTGCGGCATTGCACAGTGTGTAGCTGGATTTACTATGTTTTTTCTGTTGCTCTACTTTACAGTACAGACGTAACTATAGTAGTTTCCATTGAAAACTCACATTACAGTTGTATTACACTTCTGTTTTTCACACAGTGTGTAGCTGGGTTGGTGCGCAATAGTTTTTCTGTTACACTACTTTACAGTACATACAGTGACTATGCTAGCTAGTTTTACTTGGAAAATCACAGCTCATATCTATTACACTGTTTCAGTGTATATCTGGGTTAGCTATTATTATCTGATCCTGCTGGTCATCTATGAGAGGACTTGCCACCCCTCAGAGACTGGTTCTTCTCTAGGGTTCTTCTGAGGTTCAAGCCTTTCTAGGGAGTTGTTTTCTATCCACCATGCTTCTTTTTCTGCATTGCTTGCTGTTTGGGGTTTTAGGCTGAGTTTCTGTACAGCACTTTGTGACATCGGCTGATGTAAAAATGACTATAAATACATTGATTGATTGAGCTATAGTTCTCTTACACTACTTTACAGTACAGACAGTAACTATCCTAGTTTCCCTTAGAAACTCACATAACCTCTAGATGACACTACTGGTAAATGCAGTGTGTAGCTGGAGTTGCCATATGTTTCTGTTATACTGCAGGGTATACACTACCCTTTTCTTCACACAGAGAGAAATGTCAATTTCCAGTATGGCGTTTCGACGTTGAGAAATGCAGTGGACTGTGTCTAAGAAGGGTGACAGTCGGCAGTCATCCTGGGGTGCTTGTCGCTGGCATTGGCAGCTTCTCACAGGCCCAAAGGCCAAACTGAGAGCGGCAAGTGGAGTCCCCATGGGTCCTGAACACAGTAATGGAAGGCTACAAACTCTAATTCTGATGCCGGCCACGGCTATAGTTCTCGTGCCTTTTAATGTCTCAGGGTCTTCTGGTGTTGAAGCCCTGGTTGACTGAATGTTTCCGAATGAGTTCAGATGAAGAGTGTTTCAACCTACATCCTAACCCCTCATTCTGGCCAAGGGTTCTATCTGACAGACATGTTAATCGGCCATTACAATTATCCACATATGCCCCTCTTTCTGTTGCGGGTGAACTAGGGGCTTCCCTCAGTTTGTTGTGCACGGCTGGGGCAATGGACACTTACTTTTCGCAGACAGAGCCAATACGAAAGTTTTATCAGTTTTCTTTTACTATGGTGAAAGAGTTCTGGGCCACAGCCTATCCAACCGGGCTCTCCCATTGCGTTATGGACACTGTTACCGCTAGAGGTTCACCGATTATGATTTTTCAACGCCGATACCGATTATTGGAGGACCAAAAAAGCAGATACCGATTAATCGGACGATTTACAGTGCCTTGCGAAAGTTTTCGGCACCCTTGAACTTTGCGACCTTTTGCCACATTTCAGGCTTCAAACACAAAGATATAAAACTGTATTTTTTTGTGAAGAATCAACAACAAGTGGGACACAATCATGAAGTGGAACGACATTTATTGGATATTTCTAACTTTTTTAACAAATCAAAAACGGAAAAATTGGGCGTGCAAAATTATTCAGCCCCCTTAAGTTAATACTTTGTAGCGCCACCTTTTGCTGCGATTACAGCTGTAAGTCGCTTGGGTTATGTCTCTATCAGTTTTGCACATCGAGAGACTGACATTTTTTCACATTCCTCCTTGCAAAACAGCTCGAGCTCAGTGAGGTTGGATGGAGAGCATTTGTGAACAGCAGTTTTCAGTTCTTTCCACAGATTCTCGATTGGATTCAGGTCTGGACTTTGACTTGGCCATTCTAACACCTGGATATGTTTATTTTTGAACCATTCCATTGTAGATTTTGCTTTATGTTTTGGATCATTGTCTTGTTGGAAGACAAATCTCCGTCCCAGTCTCAGGTCTTTTGCAGACTCCATCAGGTTTTCTTCCAGAATGGTCCTGTATTTGGCTCCATCCATCTTCCCATCAATTTTAACCATCTTCCCTGTCCCTGCTGAAGAAAAGCAGGCCCAAACCATGATGCTGCCACCACCATGTTTGACAGTGGGGATGGTGTGTTCAGGGTGATGAGCTGTGTTGCTTTTACGCCAAACATAACGTTTTGCATTGTTGCCAAAAAGTTTAATTTTAGTTTCATCTGACCAGAGCACCTTCTTCCACATGTTTGGTGTGTCTCCCAGGTGGCTTGTGGCAAACTTTAAACAACACTTTTTATGGAAATCTTTAAGAAATGGCTTTCTTCTTGCCACTCTTCCATAAAGGCCAGATTTGTGCAATATACGACTGATTGTTGTCCTATGGACACAGTCTCCCACCTCAGCTGTATATCTCTGCAGTTCATCCAGAGTGATCATGGGCCTCTTGGCTGCATCTCTGATCAGTCTTCTCCTTGTATGAGCTGAAAGTTTAGAGGGACGGCCAGGTCTTGGTAGATTTGCAGTGGTCTGATACTCCTTCCATTTCAATATTATCGCTTGCACAGTGCTCCTTGGGATGTTTAAAGCTTGGGAAATCTTTTTGTATCCAAATCCGGCTTTAAACTTCTTCACAACAGTATCTTGGACCTGCCTGGTGTGTTCCTTGTTCTTCATGATGCTCTCTGCGCTTTTAACGGACCTCTGAGACTATCACAGTGCAGGTGCATTTATACGGAGACTTGATTACACACAGGTGGATTGTAATTTATCATCATTAGTCATTTAGGTCAACATTGGATCATTCAGAGATCCTCACTGAACTTCTGGAGAGAGTTTGCTGCACTGAAAGTAAAGGGGCTGAATAATTTTGCACGCCCAATTTTTCAGTTTTTGATTTGTTAAAAAAGTTTGAAATATCCAATAAATGTCGTTCCACTTCATGATTGTGTCCCACTTGTTGTTGATTCTTCACAAAAAAATACAGGTTTATATCTTTGTGTTTGAAGCCTGAAATGTGGCAAAAGGTCGCAAAGTTCAAGGGGGCCGAATACTTTCGCAAGGCACTGTATGTAAAAAAAAAAAAATGTATTTGTAATAATGACAATTACAACAATACTGAATTAACACTTATTTTAACTTAGTATAATACATCAATAAAATCTATTTAGCCTCAAGTAGATAATGAAACATGCTCAATTTGGTTTAAATAATGCAAAAACAAAGTGTTGGAGAAGAATATAAAAGTGCAATATGTGCCATGTAAGAAAGCTAACATATTAGTTCCTTGCTCAGAACATGAGAACATATGAAAGCTGGTGGTTCCTTTTAACATGAGTCTTCAATATGCCCAGGTAAGAAGTTTTAGGTTGTGGTTATTATAGGACTATTTCCCTCTATACCATTTGTATTTCATTAATCTTTGACTATTGGATGTTCTTATAGGCACTTTAGTGTTGCCAGTGTAACAGTATAGCTTCCTTCCCTCTCCTCGCTCCTCCCTGGCCTCGAACCAGCAACACAACGACAACAGCCACCACATCGAAGCAGCTTTACCCATGCAGAGCAAGGGAAACAACCACCCCAAGGCTCAGAGCGAGTGAAGTTTGAAACGCTATTAGCGCGCGCTAACTAGCCAGCCATTTCACTTCGGTCACACCAGCCTCATCTCTGGAGTTGATAGGTTTGAAGTCATAAACAGCGCAATGCTTGACGCACAATGAAGAGCTGCTGGCAAAACGCACGACAGTGCTGTTTGAATGAATGTTTACGCGCCTGCTTCTGCCTACCAACGCTCAGTCAGATACTTGTATTCAGTCAGATTATATGCAACACAGGACACGCTAGATAAGATCTAGTAATATCATCAACCATGTGTAGTTAACTAGTGATTATGATTGATTGTTTTTTATAAGATAAGTTTAATGCTAGCTAGCATTTAATGCTAGCTAGCTTACCTTGGCTTACTGCATTTGCGTAACAGGCAGTAAGTCTCCTTGTGGAGTGCAACGAGAGAGAGAGGCAGGTCGTTATTGCGTTGGACAAGTTAACTGTAAGGTTGCAAGATTGAATCCCCCGAGCTGACAAGGTGGAAATCGGTCTTTCTGCCCCTGAACGAGGCAGTTAACCCACCGTTCCTCGGCCGTCATTGAAAATAAGAATGACTTGCCTAGTTAAATAAAGATGAAATAAAGGTGTAAAAAAAAAATGGCTGTTGGTGATGTGTCTGTGTTCGCTATCCCGCTCCTTCCTGATCAGAGTTCTCCGCAGAGAGCTGATGTGCCCTGACGCTCTTTGATGGGTTGGGGTGCCATGTTCAGAGGAATGGCCTACACTGGAGCACGCCATGGAGTGGTCAACAATTCAATGTGTTGGAGCTCAGGGTGGTTCACATAGCTCTCCAACAGTTCCAGCCCAACCTGGTAGGACAGCATTTCCTGGTCCAATGGCTCTTGCCATGGGCCCAGAACTGCTTTTCATTACTGCAAGCAGCACATATCCCCGGGGTCCTGAACAATGCAGTGGACATGCTCTCGGACACCCTCAGGTGGTGCTCACTCACGATTGACTGGCAACGAAGCTTTACGTGTTCCCACCATTTCCTCTGATCACAGCTACGCTAGACAGGGTCATCGTGATGGGCCACCAATGCCATCACAGCAGCAAGATTTGTGACCTGTTACCACAAGAAAAGGGCAACCAGTGAAGAACAAACACCATTGTAAATACAACCCATATTTCTGTTTATTTTCCCTTTTGTACTGTAACCATTTGTACATTGTTACAACACTGTATACAAACATAATGACATTTTAAATGTCTTTATTCTTTTGGAACTTCTGTGAGTGTGTCGTGTCTTTGTCGAATTAAGTGATATGACATGCTATTCTATAAAATCCTTTCTCCGTAATTAATATTACCTGATTGAGCTCATCATGTAAATGTAATTAACTAGAGAGTCGGGGCACCACAAAATAATATTTATAGAGCTGTTATCTTCCGAATAAACTCTTAAAGACCTAGTAATATTTTACATCAATAGCAGTCAATATTAATCGTCACCTTAATTCAGTCTCATCTGAAAGTTGTAAATTCTTGGTTATCTTCACGAACCCTGGCTAACAAGTTGAATCAGCAATACAAAATTGGAAAATGCAATAAATATTTACTCTGAGCTGCGCTTCGGTAGGTTGATGGTAGATGGAAGGCCATGTTGCCCAACCGAGTCCTTTGAAGAATGTCTCTGTTGGTAAATTGGATACGTTGTAGTAACGTCGTTGTGTGGTAGACGGGATACTCTGTCTATTCTTTCCTAGCCTACGTTTGCAGCTGGTGTTGCTAACTCAACGGCTAGGAGGTATCACTTCTGTAGTGAATAAGAGTTCAAAGCTCATGCTGAGTTTGTCTTCGTTCTGTAGTTGTTATCTGAACCATTCTGACATCGGACCGTTGTTCTCACATCCTCGGAACAGGAGGTTACATTTTCGTCAAGGCTTTATATAGTGGAGCAAGAAGGGTGTGTCTGAAAAGTTTTATAACCCATGTCTCTTCACAGGGGCGGGCCACTGATTGAGCAGAGCCCTAACCTTATGAAAACCCAAATCTCTCATTTGGAAGCTAAAATTACATTGTATCTCTTCACCAATAATTTTATATTCAAACATTTAAATTGAACAACAATTCCATGTGTCTCCGATAACTACAATGTGCAGACTTTCCACTGTAGAGTTTATGTGGTGAACACATTGCGGAGCGTCATGGCTCCTTCTACCAATGCGTCATGTCAAATTTGGTGGGGCATATTCTGTACCTGGTTGTGAGAGTCATATGTGCAAACGTTCTGACGGTTTTCAGTTACTGCTCAATGTAGGCCGAGCGGCATCCACATTGAGAGTGTATCTAGCTGCTATCTTGGCATGCCATGACGACGGCCAAGAGGGAGCCATGGGTGGCTACCCATTGCTCTCCAAATGTATAAAGGAAAATCAACGTTTCTGTCCAGCAATGGCCTGCTCGGGCCCCTCATTCTTGCCCAAGATCCTGTCTGATAGACATGTGAACCGGCCCTTACATTTGTCCGCATATGCCTTTCTGCTGTGGGTGAGCTGGGTGTTTTTCGCCAAGTGTGCTGTGCCCGGTCAGGGCCCCATTACACAGACACAGGCAATACAGCAGTCTGATTGGCTTTTCGTTTGCTATCGATACAGAGAGACTCACATTGGATTGTGGAAACTATTACTACAGCATATCGGCTGGCCAACGGCCTCTGACCTCTTCTGTAGGGGCGCATTCTACTAAAGGATTAGCTACATCATGGGCCCTGCTCCGAGGAGTTCCTCTCAGTAACATTTGCACCTTGGCCAGTTGGGCATCGTCTAGCACCTTTTCTAGGTACTATCTAGTCAATGTTGCCCCTGCCAATGAGGTGGGGATGGCTGTGCTGGTTGTTGCCTCCGCTTAACTGATTGGGGACGGAGGGACACTGCAACTATGACTGCCCTGAGCTCAGCTCTACGGGACTTTGCTCTCTGTCTGACCCTTACCTAGTTCACAAATTAATCTGGTATTGTGATACCATATTGGCGTGATCCAATATAGTGCTACATAACGAAGGTTACGTATGTAACCACGGTTATGTGCACTATTGGATCAATCCAATCCTCTTTGTCTGTGATCTACGTAAAAAGACACGAGGTGGAAGTAGTGCGGTGGCAGCTATTTAAGGGGGTCAGCCTCAGCACTACCCAGTACATGGGACTAATCTGAAATCCTTACTTGGAATGTATCCTGCCGCACGGAACGATACCATATTGGAGTGATCCAATAGGCAACATAACTGTGGGTATATACGTATCCTTCATTTAAGTCTACCACAGTATGAGTCATAATAAAAACCTAGTGGTCAAACACGAAAGTGGTTCCAATCGTTTTTCAACCATTCATTTTATCCATAGTGGATTTTAGAAACACTTTGAATAAGTGCTCTGTTTTGTGTAGGCTTACCCAGGCGTGAAGTTTTGATAAGCGTGTAAATCTCTCTCGGACAAGGTGACTTTTATTATCAATATAATCGCCTGTATTTACCCACCCAAAAATTACATTCTAATTAGCTGCTAATGTGGCTATCATACAGAACTACAAATGCCTGTCTCAAGCTTCACGTCACTGACCAGTGCCATGAAGATCAGGATGAGACTGCCAAATCGAGGCAAAGGTAAGAATATCTGGATTAACTATCTAATGTTAGCTACATTTTGTAATTATTAAATTGGTTCAAGTTGTTTAAATTGACAATTCTGTTAACTGTCTTGGGCAATTTTTAAATTGAAAATGCCTATTATCTAGCTAGCTAGCTCATGGTTAGCAACATTAGCTTGGCTAGATGGCTACATAAACCGTCTATTTTTCCAGCCATTTAAATGCATGAGAAATTAATAAAACAAGTTTAGCTTTCTTTGGCTTATAAACCAACATTCTAGCTTGCTAGTTATCTAGCTAGCTAACTTATATGGTGAAGCTAGGGCTAGGCATTCTTGATAATTCTTGATAATGTTTGATATATATAACGCATGCTCCACTCTCAAGTTGAACTTGTTGACTGATTCCATGGCGGTGGCTGTTAAGAAGAAGGGAGCAGCTGCGAACCAGAAGACTGCAGCCATGGCAGCACTGGTCCAACACCTGCCTTGTCTGTCAGGTGAGTAGTATTGGTTGGTACTGTATGTGCCTTTAGGTTCCTCTCCATGTGTAGGCTATTGTACTGGCCTGTGTGGTACAATCTTTCATATGTGTAGTAGTTTGTTCCATCGTATTGCTTAGTTTGTCATTTTTGTCTACTTTGAATTCAAATCTAAGCCATAGATTATTTACTTCCTCCATTTTGTACTTGACCTTTATAGATGCAGACCAGAAGATATTCAAGCAGCACTTTGAGAGTAAGTAACATTCTTTCATCGTTCACACACAGTAGACATTGTAAACCACCATGTTGTCAACAAAATGCTGTCCTCAATGCTTAAGTTGTATTGTCTATGGCTCAATTTGTGGAAATGCTGTGATCAATCATAATTTTTAATGTTGTGACTCACAGACACACGATGACCACGATTTGAATGCTGCAACAGACGGACTAACGTCAAGGGACACGCCTGGACCCCGAGTATGACTGGACATGGGCTGGATATTTGTGACATCGACCTAAAAGGGGTGCAGAAAGCACACCAGCACCCTATTTTATTTTTGATTCCATGACCAACCATCTCTAGCTGCCTCTTATTCCACACTATGCCCTATGGTCCCTTAACTTCGGACACTATAAACCTCTATAAACCTATCCTACCTTCACCCATTTTGCCTATGCTGCTTCCTTCACTTGTTCTTCTCCTGATTTGATAACATCTAGACTCACTAACAATTTTAAGTGTTGCGGGGTACTGTTTTTGCTACCTTTTTCTCAGCCGTGTAACGATGTCCTGCTTATTCTGGGGTTCAGACTGAATGTAGTGGTAAATGTGCTGCTCAGAATTGACAGCAGCAACATGGACTTGTTAAATTGACCAGAAGGGTGTTGATATAGCTGAGTTTAGGCATGGCTTCCTTGTTTTGAGTCTGTTAAATGTGTTCCTCATTCTGCTGGAGTTGACCTAGTATTTTATATAAACCTACCTCACGCATCCAGTTTTTCCATATGTAACTCGCCCACCAAAAACACAATATGCTGTTTTATATGTTGTGTTATTTGTTCTTGTCTAATTCCTAAACTGGAAAAGCAGAAGAATCTGTGCGCTATTGGATAGTAATAACAGTTCATATGGTGCTCATCAATGTCACAGGTTTGTGGTATTGATTAATAAATCATTGAATTAATACTTAAATTCAGATGTTTATATGTTATGTCTAAAAGTCATATGTATGCATTGTTTACTATTTATATTTCTTTAAAACAATGTAATTGTTGGAGTGCAGGTGTTTGATTTTATTGATGGGTGACTAAGTGCATTCCTGTCAAATAAATATGCTTAATTTATTCATGATTTTGGATACATTCTGCAATGAGTTAATCTGGCTTTGAATCTGCAACAGAACATGTCAACAAGTTAGTTCTGAATTGCTTTAATACAGTGGTGTGTTCTGACACCATGAATTGAAATAGATTTCACCTGGTTCATATTGTTGCCAGAAATTATAAGGGATTAAATAACGACCTCCACCGGCTAAAGGAGAAGAGGATCTGGTAAAATAAGGGTGTCGCTAATATCATGTAGGTAGGTAGCAAGCTAGCTATATAGCTTCTTTGCAGAAAACGTACCTAGTATTCATGGCACATTTATACATATGTGTCTACCACAGTACGAGACAAGACCAAATGCCTAAAAAAAAATATGGGACTGTACATTAGTGTTCAATAAATATTTCATTTTTGCCCTTCTTACATCAACTGATATCTCAAAGTGCTGTACAGAATACCCAGCCTAAAACCCCCAACAGCAAGCAATGCAGGTGTAGAAGCACGGTGGCTAGGAAAAACTCCCTAGAAAGGGAGTCAAGGTAGCTAGTAGCTAGCTAGCTGACAGTAAAGGTGTCAGCTAGAGGTAAGGTGTCAGCTAGAGGTGACGTGCAGGATTCGTCGTCTTCCATGATGTCTATTTTTACGCTAATATATACTGAACAAAAATATAAATGCAGCATGCAACAATTTCAACGATTTTACTGAGTTACAGTTCATATAAGGGACGGATCCATGGGCGGTCCTCGGAGGGCATAGGCCCACCCAATTAGTTTTTCCCCACAAAAGGGCCATATGACAGACATAAATACTCTTCATTGTCATCAGCTGGCTGGATGTCTGGTCTCAGACGATCCCGCAGGTGAAGAAGCCGCATGTGGAGGTCCTGGGCTGGAGTGGTTACACGTGGTTGGACTTATTATGTCAAATTCTCTAAAATGACGTTGGAAGCGGCTTATGATAGAGAAATTAACATTCAGTTCTCTGGCAACATCTCTGGTGGACATTCCTGCAGTCGCATGCCAATTGCACGATCCCTCAAAACTTGAGATATCTGTGGCATAGTGTTGTGTGACAAAATTGCACATTTTAGAGTGGCCTTTTATTGTCCCCAGAAGAAAGTGCACCTGTGTAATGATCATGCTGTTTAATCAGCTTATTGATATTCCACTCCTATCAGGTGGATGGACTATCTTGGCAATGAAGAAATGCTCACTAACGGATGTAAACAAATGTGTGCACAAAATTTGAGAGAAATATGCTTTTTGTGCGTATGGAAAATTTCTGTGATCTTTTATTTCAGCTCATGAGACATGGGACCAACACTTTACATGTTGTGTTTATATTTTTGTTCAGTATATATATACAGTGCCTTGCGAAAGTATTCGGCCCCCTTGAACTTTGCGACCTTTTGCCACATTTCAGGGTTCAAACATAAAGATATAAAACTGTATTTTTTTGTGAAGAATCAACAACAAGTGGGACACAATCATGAGGTGGAACGACATTTATTGGATATTTCAAACTTTTTTAACAAATCAAAAACTGAAAAATTGGGCGTGCAAAATTATTCAGCCCCCTTAAGTTAATACTTTGTAGCACCACCTTTTGCTGCGATTACAGCTGTAAGTCGCTTGGGGTATGTCTCTATCAGTTTTGCACATCGAGAGACTGACATTTTTTCCCATTCCTCCTTGCAAAACAGCTCGAGCTCAGTGAGGTTGGATGGAGAGCATTTGTGAACAGCAGTTTTCAGTTCTTTCCACAGATTCTCGATTGGATTCAGGTCTGGACTTTAACTTGGCCATTCTAACACCTGGATATGTTTATTTTTGAACCATTCCATTGTAGATTTTGCTTTATGTTTTGGATCATTGTCTTGTCGGAAGACAAATCTCCGTCCCAGTCTCAGGTCTTTTGCAGACTCCATCAGGTTTTCTTCCAGAATGGTCCTGTATTTGGCTCCATCCATCTTCCCATCAATTTTAACCATCTTCCCTGTCCCTGCTGAAGAAAAGCAGGCCCAAACCATGATGCTGCCACCACCATGTTTGACAGTGGGGATGGTGTGTTGCTTTTACGCCAAACATAACGTTTTGCATTGTTGCCAAAAAGTTCAATTTTGGTTTCATCTGACCAGAGCACCTTCTTCCACATGTTTGGTGTGTCTCCCAGGTGGCTTGTGGCAAACTTTAAACAACACTTTTTATGGATATCTTTAAGAAATGGCTTTCTTCTTGCCACTCTTCCATAAAGGCCAGATTTGTGCAATATACGACTGATTGTTGTCCTATGGACACAGTCTCCCACCTCAGCTGTAGATCTCTGCAGTTCATCCAGAGTGATCATGGGCCTCTTGGCTGCATCTCTGATCAGTCTTCTCCTTGTATGAGCTGAAAGTTTAGAGGGACGGCCAGGTCTTGGTAGATTTGCAGTGGTCTGATACTCCTTCCATTTCAATATTATCGCTTGCACAGTGCTCCTTGGGATGTTTAAAGCTTGGGAAATCTTTTTGTATCCAAATCCGGCTTTAAACTTCTTCACAACAGTATCTCGGACCTGCCTGGTGTGTTCCTTGTTCTTCATGATGCTCTCTGCGCTTTTAACGGACCTCTGAGACTATCACAGTGCAGGTGCATTTATACGGAGACTTGATTACACACAGGTGGATTGTATTTATCATCATTAGTCATTTAGGTCAACATTGGATCATTCAGAGATCCTCACTGAACTTCTGGAGAGAGTTTGCTGCACTGAAAGTAAAGGGGCTGAATAATTTTGCACGCCCAATTTTTCAGTTTTTGATTTGTTAAAAAAGTTTGAAATATCCAATAAATGTTGTTCCACTTCATGATTGTGTCCCACTTGTTGTTGATTCTTCACAAAAAAATACAGTTTTATATCTTTATGTTTGAAGCCTGAAATGTGGCAAAAGGTCGCAAAGTTCAAGGGTGCCAAATACTTTCGCAAGGCACTGTAAATATATATATATATATATATATATATATATATATACATGGTAAGTCACCTTGTCCGAGAGAGATTTACACAGTTATCAAAACATCACATAAGCCTACACGAAACACTTTCTAAAATCCACAAAGAACAAAAATAATGGTGAAAAAACTATTGGAACTATTTCCGTGTTTGACCGTTGGGTTTTATGGGTATTTTATGACCCGTCCACTGTGGGGCTCAATATTACCTTGCGTGTAAGCTAGCTAGAATAACCGTAGCTAGTGATCAGGGCAAGTGCTGTGCTACAACACTACAAAGTCAGATTTAAAGGGGCAATCTGCAGTTGCTACATCTATTTTTGGACTTATAAATGAATGATATGTACCCATTGATTCTTGACAACTATAACTTATGCCTCATTATCTTAGTTTAACTATCGTAACCCATAAGAACCCAAAATAGGCTGTAGATTGTTTTTTTCTCTATTTGTAAACAAAGTACCCTGTGTGTGTGGCCTCATGGCCATCATGGTTAAAACTAGAATTTTGATGTCAATTATCGTCAGTCCTTGCATCCATAGCGCTGTCTATGAATTTGAGAGTGGTTAAATTTCTCCAGCAAAATATCAATTTAATTCTTATCAAAACATTATTAGACATGTATATAATATTATAAAGAAGTACTGATATTTTAGCACAATTACAGTAAATTAGCATATTCTGTCAAACCAAAATATATATATTTTTCCCTTAAATAATCATCTGCAACTTTTCTTTTCAAAGGACAACCCACACTAGTACTAAAAAGCTGATTTACGATCATTTGAATATAGTATAATTTCATTTTTAGAAATGTTAAGTAAATATAATTGTTATTTATGTGGTAAAAACGACTGCTATTTAAAGGGCCGGTACACCCAGTATTTTAATATACTTAATTTTATCGACAAAAGTGATCCATCCATTCATCCTGAGAGACAATGACAAAAAATACGGTTTCGTTTTCTTTATTTACTTACCTCACATCCAGCATTAGCATCGCTACTAGAGAATCAATAGGTGTGTTAGGGCTTATGGTAGGATACCTAAAGTCTCTTTAAATCAAATGTTATAGCAAACCAAATACCATAATAAATTGTGCATGTAGAATATTGGAGTATATAATAGGAATTCTATAATATTTCCTGTAAAATAACATTTATTTCTGAGAATACACACCAATACAGCACTATGTGTACATATAGATGGGTAGCTGGTTTCTGTATTACAGTTCTACCAAGTATTCATTCCAGTGAAATAGTTTTATGAGCTGTTTTGAATGCAACTAAGCATATATGTAAGGTAATATTGATTGTAAATTTTTTTTTTTTTTTAATGCACTGTATATAATTTCTATACTTTTATATATCATATAAGGCCGTTTTTTGCACTAGATTGCAGGAAATGGCATTTATAAGTGTTCAAAAATCTCTGAGTCCAAAGGAGGGTGCCTCCCCACAGCCGTACTCAGAAGCACCACCTTGTTAAAACATCCATTGGCGGATTTTTATATGCGCTAAAATAAGATTATTTTGGTTTTGTACACAGCCATATGATATGTGGTATAGAAAAGTACAATCTTAGGCGAATGCATGGGGAGCTATATCTCTGCAGATGATCTGCCTATCTGGTCAAAATCACTGAGACAGGTCCAGCTAACCTTTTTGTTTTGTTTTTAGCTGTTCTTCAACTCCGGTATCCCTGTCGTTGTCGGGATAAGATACTGCCTGGATGTCATCTTCCTGTTGAACATCATCTCACGCTTTTACATTGGATATGAAAGTAATGGTGTAGTCATAATTGATTCTAAACCAGTGCAGAGAAAATATCTCCGAACATGGTTTATCATGGACCTGTTGGCTGTTCTTCCCTTTGAGACTCTGAGATATGCCTCGCCTGAATTGCATTTTATGCATATCAATCGATGTCTAAGAGTCTTACGGCTGTTTGACATAATATGTAAGTTTCTTGATTTCATTTGATTGTTTTATTGTACAATAGTGATGACATTAATCACTACTGTATTTGTAAACCACCTAAAGCCCTACCTTAAAAAAAATAAATAATGGTACATGTTAATGATTAACATAATGACAACAAGATAAAATTATAGAATTCTATTTGCTGTTCCAAAACTGCCAATGAATCCAATCTTAACCTGTATATACTGTCTCATTGTTTCAATTAAGCGTCCTTTGGAAAAGAACCTGACACCAACAAGATACATGTTGCAGTCCTGAATTCCTTTTCTATTGTTGTCCTCAGTGTTCAAGTCTCTGCGTGTGCCTGGTGAGTTGGTCTTTTAGTCAAAATGACATGGCCCTTCAAACCCCCCACCATTCAAAGGCCCCTTTACAAGTAATACTATGACATGGTTTTTTCCTTCAGTCTCAAGATGAAAGATAAAATACTTGCATTTTAAAGTTGAATTCCGTATTATCTTCTTTATTTTTGCATACTAGGTACAATCAGGTGTGTATAGCTGCTCATGGTGGCCATCCAAGGGAGTGTCCCAAAGAGGAGAACTGGTTACAGCTGTTGCCAGAGTGTAAGTTTTAGAGTTTTCTTCTTTGCAAAATGAGGTAGTTAGCTAGGTACTGTATGTCTGTAGAGCAGGGCTCTACAGTGCAACCATTTTACTCACATATGCGCCGAAATATTTTGCTGTGCCACCTGTAATTTTCATCTAGGAGGGGAAAAAAAGAGTCAGCATAGAGCCCTGATGTAGAGCAAAACATGCTCTAATGACTGGAAACAGAGATGGGATTTGTTTCCTAAGTGTTGATCAACGATGTAATCCCATCATTGGTGTTGATAAACATGTTGACAACACTAAGATGTTAATAAATGTATCATTGTAGGTGCATGTATGAATGAGTCATTGTTATGTATTGAATTCAATGTTTTTTTCTTGGAAGTTTCAACCAATTTGACAGGAGTAACAGATTTGGAGTTGTATGCCACGTCACTATACTGGTCTGCAATAACTCTATGTTCTGTGGGGTAAGTAAGTTGCTTTTTAATGGGTTTAAATATATATATCATTTTTTACCAGTACCACTTGGATATAGTGAGCGATGTTAGACAAAGGCTATTAAACATCACAAATTAACCATCTGGGCTACCTATAACCACATGGATGCTTTGTGACGTTCTCCATACATTTGTGTTCCTCTGTATTTGCATTAGTTTGTTTTTGATGGGCACAGGTGTTTTGTATTGAATGCTTTAGAATACTGGTAATTTTTCATAAAGAACTGAAAGTATAATAATATTTAGATTTTCTTAGCTATGGAGACATACATGCTATGAAGATCCCGGAGGTTATGGTTGCCTCACTGGTAATGGTGCTTGGTTTATTTGCCTTCATTGGAGTCATCGCGACTGGAATGAGCTCCATCATTAGCAATCTGGATGCCCGGAGAGGAAGGTTCTGCCATCGAATGGAGTCCATTTGTCTTTATATGGTATATCTCAACACCCATTGACATAATTAAGTGATAATGCCCGAGGAGACGGTGTTTGGAGGATATATTGGCACGTGTGTTGTTAGGGAGAACCCTGTCAATATGTCCTCCAAACACCGGTTTTGAGGGTATTATCACTTTTATACAACAGGTTACCAAAATATTCAAATAATGATTGACATATTTTAATTAAAAATATTATTTTGATTCATTTATTCATACTATTTTATCCTTCCACAAGATATAGTCCCGACACAAATCTAGGGTTGCTACCCAAGCCTGTTGGTCGTTCGTTCTATCGGTTCGGTCGCTAGAGCCAGGTGTTCAGTCTTTTTGTTCTGTATCTATGGCAGTCGTTCTAAGTGTTCCATTGCCATACTGGCTGGCACCGTTCTTATCCCTTACTTGCTGGCTAGCCAACTACGTCTAACTTACAGTCACGGCAAAAAGTGCAGCCAGAATAACAGCAAAGTAGATTTGTTTATTTGGATACATCCATAACAATGAGCTAATGAGGCGTGAATTCACCTGGCATAGAAAATGTGCTCACTCATCAGGACACTGTTGTTCAGAGGAGCCAACAACACAGCTAACACACTTCAAACTCAAGCTGGAATGGCTGCAAACAAGCTGCAATAGATTTTGTTTTATAATTTTTCAATTGACATTTCTTTTCTTTCTCTGTCTCGTCCCGACACGTTAATTTATATGGGACAGCTGGAGATCGAATTTGGATATTGAAACAATGTTGCAAATGTCGGAGAGACAGACAGGAAGGTTTATACAAATCTCTGCTGTTAAAAACGAAATGTTAGTCTAAAAGACATGTGAGATAATGTCTAGATGCTTTTTATAGTGGAGATCAAGTTAATAAATTGCTTGGCTGGGCTGATTAGACTGTGGATAGGCATTTTAACGTCATAGATTTAGCCAATGGTAACTTGTGGAATAGACACCGTCTAGAATCCAGTTATAACCAATCTGCATTCAGGATGTATAAAAAATTAATAATCGTGATAAAAACAAACAGCTTTTCTTTGTCTTTTTCCAGAAACAAATGGGATTGCCAGAGGAAGTTCAAACATGGGTGCATAAATATTACTATTATCTGTGGACGCATCGCAAAGGCAGTGTAATCGCTGGCCTACTGGATGACCTTCCTTTTGCGCTACATTCAGAAATATCCTCTGCTTGTTACAAATCTCTGATGAAAAAGGTAAGATTTGTTTTAATGTGTACCTTGGTTTGGTCAGCCATGTATGATCCTTATAGTACTAAGATAAAGTCAAAGGCTTGAACTGTTGAGACAATGAGTATTAAATGTTTTGTATTCTCTTTCAGACAACCCTGTTTCATGATACTGAAGATGGCTTCAAAAGGGCTTTGTCACTTAAATTCAACACCTACACATACAGTCCTGGACAAATTTTGGCAAAGCCTGGAGAAATCAATCAAAATGCATACTACATTGAACATGGAGTGGTGCAGGTACATTTAGTTTTATCTATGAATATCAGCAGTCATCACTTTGATGCCATCATAATGAGTAACAGTTTTTCATTCAACATGATTAAACTAGTTAGTACAAAACTTTAATCGATCATCCAAGTCTTTACCAGACTAAAGTGAAAATGTATAGTCCTATGCTGTAAACATTGAGTGTCCAACCAAATTTAGATTTCCATATTTCAAAATGAATTCATTAGAACATTGCTTTCATTTACAAATTATTATGCCCTCCTTACAGGTATTAGGAGATAATCATTGTGACAAAGTTGCCCGTTTGCTACCTGGATCGTTAATTGGAGAGGTATGGCAAAGAGCATCACGTCTGTTTTGATATTTTGAAGTATTTATTTAAAAAATAAAAAAAAATATTAAAAAAAATGTGTTTGTAAGCTATTCCATGGGCTTATGCATCATGTGTGTGTAAAATATGATTATTGTCCTTCAAGGCTTATCTGATGTACAGAATTCCGAGAAACACTACGATTTGTGCAGCAACATTGTGTGAAATTTGTGTGTTGGAACGCAGTGATCTTCTTGCATTGTTTGCGGATTACCCAGAAGGTAGGTATAGTTTTTTTTTAAATCACATTTTGATAGAACATATTGTTTAATGTAGTGTACATCCCTTGAAATCTGTTCTTTGAAATCTGTATTTTCTGTGACATTACAAATACTGTCATATTGCAAAATAAAATATCTTCAACAGCTGGTTTGAAGATCGCAAGAACAGCTCAAAAACGGCTGCATAATGTTAAGCATCCTATTAGGGAAGCCTTTGCTCTAGGAGTGGCATCGAACCCCCAGAATGTGGTTTTTCAGAAGGATTTAAGTGTAAATCTTTTGGTAAGTATGAGTTCTATCACAAGCCATTTCATCCAGTGTTGATGCTTCAGCGATGAACAGTACCAGTCAAAAGTTCGGACACACCTACTCATTCAAGGGTTTTTCTTTATTTGAACTATTTTCTACATTGTAAAAATAATAGTGAAGATGTCAAAACCATGAAATAACACATATGGAATCATATAGTAATGTTAGCAGTTTTACCTTTATTTAACTAGGCAAGTCAGTGAAGAACAAATTCTTATTTTCAATGACCGCCTAGGAACAGTGGGTTAACTGCCTGTTCAGGGGCAGAACGACAGATTTGTACCTTGTCAGCTCAGGGATTTAATATTGCAACCTTGCTGTTACAAGTCCAACGCTCTAACCACTAGGCTACCTGCCGCCACTTAATAACACAGACCCCAAAGCAAATCAGGGGGAGGTAAATAGGGTTATTCAAAGAGGATAAATCATAGTTATGCTGAGAGGTAGATGGTAGATGGTCGTTCCTTCCCTGTCCTCTGTGATTCTCTCCTGTGATTCTCTCCACAGAACAAAGGGACAGAATATAGTTTTATAACCCAGCCCTAGCCTGTGATTGACCAATTACAATTCCTTGCAATAAAACTGTGCCAATGGCCAAATAACAAGTATCCTATTTCAGGTTGGACCAATAAGCACGTGCCATATGTATATATAAGTTATATAAGTATATAAGTTCAGGACTGACATTCCTAACAGATGTTGAACTGAAAACCCTATTGACTGTTAGTACTCCATTGACCTCTTGTCCTCTGCGTTGTGTATTTATCGTTGAAATATTCTTACAGTAACCAAAAAAATGTTCAACAAATCAAAATACATTTGACATTTTAGATTCTTCAAAGTAGCCATCCTTTGCCTTGATGACAGCTTTGTATGCTCTTGGCATTCTCTCAACCTGCTTCACCTGGAATGGTTTTCCAACGGTCCAACTCATCCCAAACCATCTCAATTGGGTTGAGGTCGGGTTATTGTGGAGGCCAGGTCATCTGATGCAGCACTCCATCACTCTCCTTCTTGGTCAAATAGCCCTTACACAGCCCAGAGGTGTGTTGGGTCATTGTCCTGTTGAAAACAAATGATAGTCCCACTAAGTGCAAACCAGATGGTATGGAGTATCGCTGCAGAATGCTGTGGCAGCCATGCTGGTTAAGTGTGCTTTGAATTCTAAATAAATCACTGACAGTGTCACCAGCAAAGCACCTCTTTGCTTGTTTTAGCTGTTCTTGCCATAATATGGACTTGCTCTTATACCAAATAGGGCTATCTTCTGTATACCACCCCTACCTTGGCACAACACAACTGATTGGCTCAAACGCATTAAGAAGGAAATTCCACAAATTAACTTTTAACAAGGCACACCTGTTAATTGAAATGCATTCCAGGTGACTACCTCGTGAAGGTGGTTGAGAGAATGCCAAGAGTGTGCAAAGCTGTCATCAAGGCATAGGGTGGCTACTTTGAAGAATTTAAAATATAAAATATATTTAGATTTGTTTAACACTGGTTGCTACATGATTCCATATGTGTTATTTCATAGTTTTGATGTCTTCACTATTATTCTACAATGTTGAAAATTGTAAAAAATAAAGAAAAACCCTGGAATGAGTAGGTGTGGCCAAACCTTTGACTGGTACTGCACGTCTATTTGACTTGGCGTGATGTTATTGTATTTCATTATTTTCCTTTTCAGCCAAGGGATCAGAAGATTTTTACATTGTTTATGGAATATCTTGCAAACCAGTCCCACAATGTCTCTTCATCAGTTAAAACATCTACAGATGTGAAAAGGGTAGGTTAGATGAACGAAGCAAATTGCTCAGAAATAAGAGAACATTTATTTGATTGTACAGTTGAAGTCGGAAGTTTACATACACTTAGGTTGGAGTCATTAAAACTTGGAGTCATTAAAAAAAATGTTCAACCACCACTAATTTCTTGTTAACAAACTATAGTTTTGGCAAGTTTTGTGCATGACACAAGTAATTTTCCCAACAATTGTTTACAGACAGATTATTTCACTTATAATTCACTGTATCACAATTCCAGTGGGTCAAAAGTTTACATACACTAAGTTGACTGTGCCTTTAAACAGCTTGGAGAATTCCAGAAAATGATGTCATGGTTTTAGAAGCTTCTGATAGACTAATTGACATCATTTGAGTCAATTGGAGGTGTATCTCTGGATGTATTTCAAGGCCTACCTTCAAACTCAGTGCCTCTTTGCTTGACATGGGAAAATCAAAATAAATCAGCCAAGACCTCAGAAATAAAATTGTAGACTTCCATAAGTCTGGTTCATCCTTGGGAGAAATTTCCAAATGCCTGAAGGTACCACATTCATCTGTACAAACAATAGTATGCAAGTATAAACACCATGGGACCATGCAGCCATCATACCGCTCAGAAAGGAGACGCGTTCTGTCTCCTAGAGATGAACATACATAGTTGTTGTGAAAAGTGCAAATCAATCCCAGAACAACAGCAAAGGACCTTGTGAAGATGCTGGAGGAAACGGGTACAAAAGTATCTATATCCATAGTAAAAACGAGTCCTATATCAACATAACCTGAAAGGACGCCCAGCAAGGAAGAAGCCACTGCTCCAAAACCGCCATAAAAAAGCCAGACTGTACTTTTTGGAGAAATGTCCTCTGGTCTGATGAAACAAAAATATAACTGTTTGGCCATAATCTCAACACATCAGTCAGGAAGGTCACAAATGGGTCTTCCAAATGGACAATGACCCCAAGCATACATCCTAAGTTGTGTCAAAATGTATTGAGGACAACAAAGTCAAGGTATTGGAGTGGCCATCACAAAACCCTGACATCAATCCTACAGAAAATTTGTGGGCAGAACTGAAAAAGCATGTGCGAGCAAGGAGGCCTACAAACCTGACTCAGTTACACCAGCTCTGTCAGGAGGAATGGGCCAAAATTCACCCAACTTATTGTGGGAAGCTTGTGGAAGGCTACCCAAAACGTTTTACCCAAGTTAAACAATTTAAAGGCAATGCTACCAAATACTAATTGAGTGTATGCAAATTCTGACCCACTGGGAATGTGATGACAGAAATAAAAGCTGAAATAAATCATTCTCTCTAATGTTATTCTGACATTTCAAATTCTTAAAATAATGTTGTGATCCTATCTGATCTACGACAGGGAATTTTTACTAGGATTAAATGTCAGGAATTGTGAAAAACTGAGTTTAAATGTATTTGGCATAGGTGTATGTAAACTTCTGACCTCAACTGTATATCCTTCTATGAGTGCTTAATGTCTTGATTTTTTTTTTTTCCCCCAGTCTGTTTGGATGACAACTATTCGACCAGATGGCATTTTTGCTCAGAAGTGGGAGGTTTTTATGTTTTGGTGTATCACCATTTCAATTTTTATTGAAACATGGGTACTTTTTTTCACCAACAACCTAGACACAAAGGGTGAGTCGTGTTGTAATTTTTCAATGGCCTGATTTTACAGACCACCACTAGAACAACTGTAAACTCTTTTGTTGAAAGAAATGCATCCACCACTAAAGGTTAGCGAGTCCTTAATCTAAAATGAATCAATTACTGAACATTTTTTTGTGAAGTTTTTTTTTAATGGCTTTACAGGCTTTTACAATGAAGGATGGGGTGTGTTCTATCTTACAATCAGCTCATTGGTTGATGTTTTTGCCATTATCGACATATTTGTGAACCTCCGCACAGAAGTTTTTACAAAAGATGGTAATGTGTTGGTCTTCGTTGTTTTATAGAAAAGTGTACTCACTCACTGTTATTTGACAGGTTTGATACTGATGCCATTTCAGTGAATAGAAACACGCATGTTAATTGTGGTTTATTTTTTATGTTAACAAAGGCTATCAAGCTGACATAATGGGTATTTTCGGCAACTATCGAAAATCTTGGAATCTATATTATGACGTCCTGGCTGTTGTCCCTTTGGACTTCTTCTCTTTTACAACAAGTGGAGAAGCACATTGGAGAGTTTTAGGCTATGTCCGATGGAATCGTCTTATTTGGATTCGGAAGGTAACAAGTTTAATATCTCCTCGTTTTTTATGACCATGTAGGTCATTGTGAGGTCATTGTCGTTCTTACATTCCAGGTGTGTTTGTTTTTCGACAAAAAAGAAAATGACATGGATAAGAACCTGTTTGAACTGAGAACGGCTAAATGTCTTTTCCTCCTGATTTTCTCTGTGCACTGCTGCTCTGGAGTAATGTATCTCACAGGCTGCAAGGACTTCAGGTAATACTCCAATCTTTTAGGGAAAAAAAGACAATGGGTTGGAAGTGTTAATGACTTCTGTTTCAATTGATGTTTAGACAAATATTACATTTTTCCATAGGTGTGATGAAGAGTCATGGGCCTGGAACACAGGACTGAAAGCCAGCCATAGCAACTTGTATCATTATATGATTTCTGTTTATTGGACCACAACAAGCATGACAACCATTGGTAAGATTAAGTCCACCCTGCTCAGTTAATACAACAGTACAGTGCCTTAAACGTTTCATAACTGAATATTTCTCTCTCAGGATATGGTGACATTGTTCCCAGCACTATGAAAGAGCGACTTACTGCTGTGTTTGTTTGCTTCATTGGCTTGTTTGTCTTTAACTACATTATCAGTCAAGTCTATGCCACATTGGCCAGTCAGAATGCTGCCAGGTAAATCTTTTTTACTTTTGTATGTTTTTTAATCTTACGTGTGTATTGATGTGCATTGGTTTATAACTCCTAAGCAAGACTATCTTTTCTCCAGGGTTACATTTCAGAATCTCCTCTCAGCTATGACCAACTTCATGGAAAGCCATGACCTTAGTGTATCTCTTCAAACAAGGGTCACTGAGTATATGAGTCTTCTTTGGTCAAAGTACAAGTAAGTTTTTTTATTTTTTTAATTTTTTAAAAAGTTTTTCAAATATATCTCAGAGGCCATTCCTTTCAATAGACCAAATATGTATTATTATTTTTTATGTTTCAGGGGTCAAGCATACCCAGGAGGCCAATTTTTAATGCATGACTTGCCAATCGAACTTCAACAGATTGTCCTGATGAAAGAGAGAGGGAGGTTCTTGTCAAAGGTATCCATATTTGTACCTGTATGTACCTGTATGCTGATAAAGACAGTCATATCACATATTTTGTAGTTAGGAAGAAAAACACATTGCAGACTGTTTATAAAGGAAATCGATTTTTCATACAGCTTTAACTTAATTTACAATCATAACAGGGCACTGTTATGTTTTTGAGTCATTTTTGAGCTCATCAGTTATTTCTTCTTTCATCGCAACCATCATCCGTTTTATACAGCATAATCAACCTATGTTTAAATTAAGAGAACCAGTTATTTTTATTCAACAGATTCCTTATTTCGAGCAAGCTGGACAAGCGTTCATTCGGGATCTGGCATCAACCTCTGTCATGTATTTCTTTCCCAGAGGGGAGATCATCCAGTACAGTGAAACTATTACCAGAGAACTATTTTGCATTCGAAGAGGGACTTGCCAGGTTTGTATGAAAGAGTTATGCTTGTATGAATGATATGTAATGTGTATTCACATTATACAGTTACTCACCCCCCCCCCCCCCCCCCCCCCCCACATTTGTTTTTGTTTTTACAAGTAAATCCTTTGATTTGATTTTCAAGATTCTAAGTGATGACTTGTCTGAAATTGTTGGACTCTACGGTGAAGGAATGTATTTCGGGGAGGTAATATTTACAAAGACATTTCCTCAAGCAAAGTTTTGATTGACTACTTTTATTCATATTTGGAATGTTACACTGAATACTCGTTGGATCTCATTTCAGGCTGGATTTTTGTTTGGAAAACAAGCTACAATGACCGTCCGTGCAAAGACTCATTGTGAGATATTAGTGATCGATTTTGACAAAATTAAATCTGTTCTGGAGAGATACCCGGTCATTGAAAGGTACATCTATTTTAACACTTGGAGCTCTAGTTTCAGTTGGTGCCAGTGTCAAACGCACGTTAGTTTGAAATTTCGTCATGTAAAAACTGGAGAAATGCAATTTCCAAGCCCTAAAGCCAGGTTCGGGAATTGACCCCGTCTTATATCAGCTCGCTTGCGCTCAGATGGGAGGGTAGACATATTTGAGGTTTGTCCTTAAAATCATGATCCAAAGTGCCAATTTCAGGCAGCGCTGATAGGGATTATAAAATATAAACCCATGTGGTAATGGGATGCATTTGGAAGGCGGAAACAGCCTATCCAGCGGTGACGCACACTGACAATATTGCGCCTGGAACATGAGTAGCCTTTATACTTCGTATTTAGAAACATAAAAAAATAAATGTTTCTTCCTATTTCGTTTATTTGGTTAAAAACCAAGCATAACCTCCCCTGCTCTCAATGAAGGCTTTGTTTTTGTCCTGCCCACTGCAATAGCAAAGTAGTCAAGACTCTCGATAAGGGTTTGGCTCCTGAGACCGTTTGGAAATACATCTTAATCACCTAAGCTGTATTAATATATCAAGTTTGAGAGGAGTAAAACAGTGAGCTGATATTCCCTTTTTATCTATACATTGTAGGCAGACTCACTTTATTTTAGCCATGCAGGTCCCGTTTTGGACGTGCTTATTAAAACACTCCATGATGTAGGCTAAATGTCCATAAGCCATTTAACAAACTATAACGGACTAACATTGGAGTTGGAGTTGATTCCAAGGCAACACATAAATTACCGTAAACACAACTTGAAGCAACCATATATTCCGCCATGGAGCATGTTCTGATTGGCCAAGCCTCGACACACCCACAACTTGTTTATTCATCTAACCCCCACAAAACCCATCAAATATTAGTTCACTGTTTTACTCCTCTCAAACTTGATAAATGTGAAAGTTAAAATAGCACAAATATTTCTGACATACCACTGAACCTATAGCACTACCGCCTGTGCTTAGATTGACCCTTTTGTTAAAAATAGTCCATAATATTCTTTGTCATATGAATTGTCAAATGTCATAAGAGATGTCCTGTTAAAATGTGTATGCACAAACGTTATAAATGCCATATACTGGTAGAGAAACAGATTGAGTGAATTATATAATACAAATCATGATTTCTGATTTTGTTTCCTTCTAGCCAAATTACAGAATTGCAATCAACACCAGAGTATTACGACACTTTACTGCGAAGCGTTGAAGAAATTATGAAGTCTGAGGAACAGGATGATGACACACTAAAGAAGAAAGATGCCTCGTTGACATATCAAGGTCGTCGATATGCCAAGAAGTCAAAGTGTTGTAAGTTTTCCCTTCACCATGTCTGCATACAATATGTGCCTCTTATTCAATTACTAGGAAAAACTAAACATACAACATACAATGGATTGTAGATATTGAGGACTTTGGAAACTTCCCAATCTATGCTGGAGCAGAGGAAGAAACTGTTGAGGAAAAACTTCTGAAACTGAGCAAAACTAAACGGATACCTCCCACAACAAGGTATGCAGACAACTGCTCAGGCTTGTAAAACTTGTCACTGTCAAACCATCCACATTTCATAATAAAAACCACAATATAACAAGCATTTACATAAACATTTACATCTAGTTAGTTTTTTTGCTCCAAAAGACAAATTACAGTGCATTCTGAAGGTATTCAGACCCCCTGATTTTTTTTCCACATTTTGTTACGTTAAAACCTTTTTCTAAAATGTATTAAATAAATAACAAATCTTCATCAATCTACACACAATACCCCATAATGAAATGGCGAAAACAGGTTTTTAGAAATGTACATAAGTATTCAAACCCTTTGCTATGAAACTCAAAATTGAGCTCAGGTGCATCCTGTTTGCATTGATCATATTTGAGATATTTCTACAACTTGATTGGAGTCCACATGTGGTAAATTCAATTGATAGGACATGATTTGGAAAGGCACACACCTGTCTATATAAGGTCCCACAGTTGACAGTGCATGTCAGAGCAAAAAACAAGCCATGAGGTCGAAGGAATTATCTGTAGAGCTCCGAGACAGGACTGTGTCGAGGCACCTATCTGGGGAATGGTACTTAAACATTTCGGCAGCATTGAAGGTCCCCAAGAACATTGTGGCCTTCTTCATTCTTAAATGGAAGAAGTTTGGAACCACCAAGGCTCTTCCTAGAGCTGGCTGCCCTGCCAAACTAAGCAATCATGGGAGAAGGGCTATGGTCAGGGATGTGACCAAGAACCCAATGGTCACTCTGACAGAGCTCCAGAGTTCCTCTGTGGAGATGGGAGAATCTTACAGAACGACAACCATCTCTGCAGCACTCAACCGATCAGGCCTTTATGATAGAGTGGCCACTCCTCAGTAAAGGGCATATGACAGCACAGTTGGAGTTTGCCGAAAGGCACCTAAAGACTCTCAGACTATGATAAACAATATTCTCTGGTCTGATGAAACTAAGATTGAACACTTTGGCCTAATTGCCAAGCGTCACATCTGGAAGAAACCTGGCACCATCCCTACGGTGAAGCATGGTGGTGGCAGCATGCTGTGGGGATGTTTTTCAGCGGCAGGGACTGGGAGACTAGTCAGGATCGAGGGAAAGATGAACGGAGCAAAGTACAGAGAGATCCTTGATGAAAACCTGCTCTCAGACTGGGGCGAAGGTTAACCTTCCAACAGGACAACAACCCTAATCACACAGAAATGGCTTCAGGACAAATTTCTGAATGTCCATGAGTGGCCAAGCCAGAGCTCGGACTTGAAACCGATCAAACATCTCTGGAGAGACCTGAAAATAGCTGTGCAGCGACACTCCCCATCCAACCTGACAGAGCTTGAGAGGATCTGCAGAGATGAACGGGAGAAATTCCTCAAATACAGGTGTGCTAAGCTTGTTGCGTCATACCCAGGAAGACTTGAGGCTGTAATCTCTGCCAGACATACGTAAACAAAGTACTGAGTAAAAAGTCTGAATACTTATGGAGATGTTATGTTTCCGTTTTTTTTTTATACATTTGCAAAAAAAAATCTAAAAACCTGTTTTTGCTTTGTCATTATGAGATATTGTGTGTAGATTGACGAGGGAAAAAATATGTAATACATTTTGAAGTAAGGCTATAACGTAACTAAATTTGGAAAAAGTCAAGGGGTCTAAATACTTTCCGAATGCACTAAATGTCTGTAACAAATTAATCAAATCAAACTTTATTTGTCACGTGCGCCGAATACAACACGTTTCGACTTTAACGGGAAATGCTTACTTACAAGCCCTTAACCCACAATGCAGTTCAAGAAATATAGGTAATCAAATATTTACTAAATAAACTAAAGTAAATTAAAAAATAGTGTGAGAAGTTACAACCTCTTTTTTTAGAACTGCGCAAGAGAGATTAGCAGAGTTTTTCTTCAGATCCTGTCCTTCAGTGTATATAATGCTTAATGTTTAATTGAGACAAACTGACAGACAGTGTGTTCTAAATGACTTGAAATAATAGTATGTTATGGGACTTGATGACAGTGTATGTATGACACTGCTCTGTAATGACATTTTTTTTTTCCTTCTAGATATAGGGGTGCCATTTTGCCTAGCAATCCACTGTACATCCGATGGGAATGTTTCCGATTTGTTTTGGCCATAACGGTCAGCATCAATAGCTCTCTTCTTTTTGCTTTTCTCCACTACAAAAAGGAACTCTGGATTTTGTCCTATATTCTGGGCCTTTTTTGCTGGATTGACATGTATATCCGTTTGCATGTTGCTTTTTACAAGGACAATCTCAAAGTGGACACGCTGGAAACGGCAAAACACTATGTGAAGACAAGCTTTCTAATAGATCTCATCAGCTGTTTTCCTTGGGAAGTTATTGGTTGGATGGTGGTTTCCCCTTTCGATGAGAATGGATTTTACTCCAACAGTGAAGCGCTGCACCTATATGCATATCTCAGAGCCCCTCATCTTCTCCAGTTATATCGGATTCCTCTTGCATTTTCATTCTGGCAATCAGGGATTGCAACCGAAAAGACGATTGTCACATTTGCTAAGTTCTTTCTGTATTGCGTCCTTTTTCTTCACTTCAGCACTTGCATCGTTTTTGCAATTGTATGCCCTCCAGCAGACTTGTTTGGTGACACAACCAATTACTTATTGCCTATGGTAAAGCACAACTGTTCATCACAGTCCTGGGTGTATCACATGGACTACACGTTTAACGTGGTGTATGGTAGGTTCTAACTCAACTCGTTTGTTTTACTGCTGCTGTTGTTGTACTACTATCTTAACCCTATACAGTACCAGTCAAAAGTTTGGACACAGAATGCCCAGAGTGTGCAAAGCTGTCATCAAGGCCAAGGGTGGCTACTTTGAAGAATCTAAAATATATTTAGATTTGTTTAACACTTTATTGGTTACTACCTGATTCTATATGTGTTATTTCATAGGTTTGATGTCTTCATTATTATTCTACAATGTAGAAAATAGTACAAATAAAGAAAAACCCTTGAATGAGTAGGTGTGTCCAAACTTTTGACTGGTATTGTATAATATCATTAAATGACAAAAGTTATCAAAAATATTTTTTATAGAAAGTGTGTAACTTACTTGAGAACTTCGTATTGTCATGGAAACTCTTCTTCCCCTCAGAAACGGCTACCTTCACAGAACTGTATTGCATAAGTTTATATTTTGCAACTGCAACTCTCAGTGGTGTAGGCTATGGTGATATACATCCTTATCTAACCTCTATGGTAAGGTTATTCAAATTACAGTTTTAGGATCAATGAAGTAAACAACTCAAGATCACAGCAATATATTTTTTTAAAGCTACTGTAAAAGGTTTATACGGTTATTATTAAATGTACAGTATTCAAAAGGAATTGTATTGTTTGTTTTTTGTGTGTGTCTTTGCAGAAAATTACCATGGTCTTCATAATGGTGTCTGGAGCATTGTATTGTGGTTATGTGGCTGGTACATTTGCTGCTATGTTAGCCAATGCAGATGCTACAAGGGCAGCTTTTACTGAGAAAAAGGAAAGCATACAACTATTCTTGAAGGTAAGGTTTTTATTTTTGTAGATGTGATATCGTTTGTAGCTTCTGTTGCTTACCTGTTGTATGTTTTGAGGTCTCATTATGTGCAATTCTCTGCCTTAGAGTCAGAATATTACAGGGCATCTATATCACAATACTGTGAACTTCTATGCTTTCAAATGGATAAGAACGAAAGGAATAGACCAAGACACACTGTTTGAGTATTTGCCATCATCTCTACTCGGAGATATATCTACCATTATCTACTCTGACCTTATTGCAAAGGTACATTTATCAAATGATTTTTTTTATCTGGTTAGAATACCTTGATTTAATGTTGTGACTAAAGTAAATATACCGGTATACACTTCTTCTTCTTCTTATTGTTTAATTTTAGGCATTTGGACTTGATATCAAGAGGAAGCAGCGAAGGAACTCAGTGGCACAACATTTATCCCCACTCGAGAGAACATTATCTGGAAAGCTTGATGTAAAATCATTTTTACTTTTTCCAGCTCATAAATCTTTTCTTAAAATCTTTTCTACATAATTAATTCTGGAAGCTAAGTTTCTTTTTGTTCTGCCAACTCTACAGGGACCCTTTTTTCACAAAATACTGAGAAAAGAGAGTGTGAACCAATTGGAAACAGATGGAGGATTCATTCGGTTACTAGCTAGACAGATTCGACCGTGCCTTTACAGAGCTAATGACCTGATATGCAAAAGAAATGACTTTGGATCTGAGGTGTGACACACGGCCCTGCTTTGTTAAGGTTTCTATGTTCTATGACAGCAGGGCTCCATCCTAATTACAGAACGGGTGTACATGAGATTGTTGCTGTTGCTCTTCACCATATTTGTTATTACTAGCATTTTTTTTCTTCTTAGATGTATTTCATTGAAAAGGGAGAAGTAGAAGTCTTGTCACAGGACGAGTTGACTGTTATCATCAAACTGAATGCCGGACAATACTTTGGAGAAGGAAGCCTTCTGTTTGCAGAACCTCGTGCAACCACAATAAGGCATGATGCTTTTGATGACTTAAAGCATCATTTTCTCTCATTTAAATATAAAATGATGTGTCTCTGATCAATTATACTGTTTTCTTGTGCGTCCCAGGGCTGCCACAAATTGTGATCTGTATGTCCTCTCCAAGAAAAGCCTTGATGAAACTGTCAAATACTATCCAGACATTTGCAAACAGATCAAGAAAGCTGCAGAAGCGAAACGTGAACAGCTACTGCAAAGAACAATGGACATGTCAAAAGTTCAGAAGAATGTTTCAGCAACTGACATACTTATGAATGACACCGGATGTAAGTTGGCTGGCATTACTTCAGAAATGTTGCTATATTCATGTGTTGATGAAATAGAAAGTCCGGCAAAAGCAAATCTATGTAACTTTTATAATTATTGTATTTGTACTGAGGCACCCTACCACACATTTTTAAACTGTCCACAAAAATGTTTTGGTGCCAACATGTTTTATTTTTTTTTAATCTTTCAAGTTATAGGAAAAAGCTTTGCTTAGCTCTTTGGTGTAGTATTGCTGCAGCAAACATATTTATTATAATTGTAGCTTTTATGGGTTGCACCATTTATACATGAGCCGTTTGTTTCGTCCATCAGATATAAAGCTTTACAGGACATGCATGGCAGAAGAGGAAAATAAAGCAAAGTTTAAAGACTTCCCATTTCATGTCCGAATTAAGACAAGCATCACTCAATTCTTGATCAGTTTTCTGTTGAACGTCATCAGAATCCACAACACAACAATCAACCCGGAAAGCACAGTACGTGTTGTGTATCAGTACACATCTTGCCTTCTGATCATCATTCTGTTTTGGGCGATAACATATATGGTAGGTGGTACACATTGTTCTCGGAATTAGAATTTGTTGTCGCATAATGGTTTGCTATATCCATTAGCGGAGTTCTGCCTATTGTATTATTGACCTCAAGGTAAAATATCAGTCAAATATAATAATAATCTTTATGAATATTCGTGTTGGGACACTTGAGATCTAAGTAGTATAAGAAAATATGAATAATTGATTTCCCTCAATTTCAGCCATCTGTGTTCAATCTTGACCGAGGCATCTTTTTGTTAACTATGATTATCGAATACATTCAAATGATTGAGGTAAGAGACGCAGCTCACGAATTTGTCAGTAATCTAAATAACCACCTTAGGGTCCTTTCAGTCTGTTGAAACATTGTGTTTCCATAAATTATAATGTACACTACACCCACCTTGTTGTATTAATTAAGCCTGCCTCAATATGCAAATATCCTTCAGAACGGATTTGTTTTTCAGTCTTTGCGTGTGATTACATAAAAAATGTTATTTTTCTTTTAGATCATTTTGAAATTTCATATTTGCTTCTATGATGAAAGTGGATCATACATCTCAGACTACAGATCTGTGTCACTGAGCTACATGACGAGGAAAGTGGGATACATTTATGATGTCATATGCTCATTCCCATATGCATTTACAATTTTGCACCTCATGAATCAAGTGTCACCGGCAGCATTTCTGCCCATAATAGTATATGTTCGCACTTTTCATCTACTCCGGATTCTGACTGTACTTGTCTTCATGCACAAGGAGGAGCAATCCATCATAACTAAGTATATGCATTATGTTTTTGTTAAATTTAGCATGTTCTCAATGCTGTTTTTACCAGTATGTGTTTAACAGTTGTGTAATACAATTTCCCACAGTCAAGTTGTTGATTGGTGTTATCCCAAGTATTTTGCCTCTAATCTATTTTCTCTTCTCTCGTTTTACATTGACAGCTTACTTGCCATACGAATCATCAAGTACTTGGTCCATGCAATCCTGTTTGTCCACTGTACCGCAGTTTTATTTCTTTTATTTGCTTTGCATGGTGGCTTTAATTCGTGGGTTGTCAACACAGGTAAGGTCAGCTAAAATGGATAAAGCATGATGAATGATTAAATTAGTTTTGGTAATGAAAATAAATAAATTAATATAATTCATGTATTAATTACAATACATTTATTAGACTTTTGACAGAGCTTTTAGTATGACATGCAACATTTCTGAGTTTCTAAATATGTAAACACTAGATTTATTTGTGTTGTTTTAATGTTTTGTTTTTACAGAAGTGTTTTACCTCCCTGATATTTACACCTACTCCGTATATTGGACTTTAGCAACTTACACAACAACAGGCTATGGTGATATCCGTGCAGTGACATACAGAGAATTGTTATTCTCCGTTTTGATAATGATTCTTTCCAAGATGCAAGTCAGTTATAATATGGGACTTCTCTCATCCACGCAAACAAACAAGCAATCACTTCAAGTGGCGTATGAAGAGAAGCTGCAGGTATTATTAACAAAATACTTAGACTAGAATTTAACTTTTTCAGAGTCAACTTTTGATTTATTGCAATTCAGTTTTCAAAAGCTGAAAATTAGGTACTGTTGCGAGAGACCTATGCATTTGAGTGGCTCATTATCTTTCTTTTAATGCAGGCAGTCCAAAACTACATGATGGATGAAAACATTCCATCGGCGCTGCAAAATCGCGTAATCCGATTCTACAATTACCGATGGACACGCACCAAAGGGATAGATTCAGAAGAATTGTTCAAAGATACACCTCATTGTATGAAAGTTGAAATTTTCTCAAGGTAACTAGCAAGGCATCAATACTAATGTCTGCAACTGCTTAGTGATGAAATGTTAAACTGTTACATACTGTACCAAACTACTGCTTCATTTGACGAATGATGTGTACAAACGAAGACCATGTAGCATGGGATTATAAAACACTATTTTCTCACCATTTTAGAATAAGCGTGAATCTACTGAAGAAAAATCAGCTCTTCACTCACCTCTCAGAAACATTCCTGCGACACTTGGCAACGAAAATGTTGCTGAAAAGCTACACCTCTGGTAAACATGAGCATCATGGGCTAAATACTAACTTGACATTCACCTGCATAACTTCACATTTTGCGCTAGTAGTCTGCAGGGTGTAAAGTCGGCCCATTTCACTTTCTTCATTAACTAAGATTCTGCACCTAACCACTTCTGATGAATAATCTGACAGTGTGTGCATTACCACATGAGTTATTCACAACTATTTTGAGTGAGGAACAGTGTATACTTTTCGGTATACATGCTGAAATGCGATCTCTTCTAGGGGAATACATCAATAGAAGGGGAGACTCTGGCCGTGGCATGTTGCTGATCCTGATTGGTAAGGTGAAACTTTGCTCATGGAGAACTGGAAAGGAGGCCATTGAGTATCTTACAACTGGAGCCGCATTGGGAGTTGACTTGCTGCTGAAATCCAAGTTGTGTAGATACACTGCCATTGCTGATAACTATGTGGATATATTTTTCCTGTCGAAAGAGCACTTTGAAGAAGTTGGGTCGTATTACCCAGATGTCATGAATAAGCTGCTAAAGAGAGCCTCAAACGTTATCAACATGTACTAACTGACTAGGTACCCCCTTTCCCTACTAAGGTATACAGGCTGGAAAGCTCAAATGTGAACTCCTTTGTAATTCTGTTTACAGTTTTTTTTTTTTTGTGACCAAAGATGACTTGTTGACTGAAAATATATTGTCTCGGTAAATATACTATTATAGAATATATATTTATATCCCTTTAAGTAAATAATCTAGATGTATAGAAATAATTGACAAATAAATGTCTCAACTGTTTTACATATGCTTGAACCCAATGTGAATAAAGTGTACTTATTGTTTAACTGGATTGCTTCATTATATATTCATTGAAGTAAATGAATGAATAATGACTTAAGTGTTTTTACCCTTTATGTGCCTGAAAAAAACAGCACTACGAACTATGGCCCTTAGGAAAGAAGGGGATGATGGGAGCATTTGTAGTTCTCTTCTTGAACAGCAGAGGGCCCAATTGATTCATACAAGTTACACTAGCCACGTGTGCCTTTTTGTTTGTCGAGGTCATGTCAATGTTCTGCTCTTAGAACCAAAAGCCAGCACCTAGATGATCTAGTTTTTCATGCATTTTAATAGTGTGATTTCCTGCCAATAATGCCCAGATTCCATAAACATAACATTGCAGTGAATTACTCTTTTTTTTTTTGCATTTCAATAGGCATTTTTAATTTCACATCGCTGGATGAAGTATGGACATTCGAAAATAAATACATATTCTGTACACTTACCATTTGTTTATGTATTGTCAATTATATTGTACTTAACCCATTTAATCCCAAATTTTTCCCAGTCATGAAAATATCCAAATCAAGTGTCATTGTAACGGTTTTCCGTATGAGAAGGAGAGTCGGACCAAAATGCAGCGTGTCGATTGCGATCCATGTTTTAATAAACAAACGTAAAACACGAATCAATACAAACACTACAAAATAAAGAACGTAATGAAAACCTAAACAGCCTATCTGGTGAAAACACATAGACAGGAACAATCACCCACAAACACACAGTGAAACCCAGGCTACCTAAATATGGTTCCCAATCAGAGACAATGACGAACACCTGCCTCTGACTGAGAACCATATCAGGTTGAACATAGAAATAGACAAACAAGACATGAAACATAGAATACCCACTCAGATCACACCCTGACCAATCAAAACATAGAAAATACAAAGTAAACTATGGTCAGGGCGTGACAGTACCCCCCCCCCAAGGTGCGGACTCCGGCCGCAAAACCTGAACCTATAGGGGAGGGTCTGGGTGGGCATCTGTCCGCGGTGGCGGCTCTGGCGCTGGACGTGGACCCCACTCCATGACAGTTTTAATCCCCCTCCTAAACGTCCCTAAATAGGTTACCCACCACAATGATAACATGGGACAGAGGGACAGCTCGGGACAGAGGTAACTCGGGACAGATGGGTAGCTCAGCACTGAGAGGAAGCTCAGCACTGAGAAGAAGCTCAGCACTGAGAGGAAGCCCAGGCAGGTAGTAGAAACTACCAGAACCTGGCTGGCTGGCGGTTTCAGCAGATCCTGGTCGACTAGCAGATCTGGAAGAATCTGGTCGACTGGCGGATCTGGGAGAATCTGGTCGACTGGCGGATCTGGGAGAATCTGGTCGACTGGCGGATCTGGGAGAATCTGGTCGACTGGCGGATCTGGGAGAATCTGGTCGACTGGCGGAGCTGGGAGAATCTGGTCGACTGGCGGAGCTGGGAGAATCTGGTCGACTGGCGGAGCTGGGAGAATCTGGTCGACTGGCGGAGCTGGGAGAATCTGGTCGACTGGCGGATCTGGGAGAATCTGGACGACTGGCGGATCTGGGAGAATCTGGACGACTGGCGGATCTGGGAGAGTCTGGACGACTGGCGGATCTGGGAGAGTCTGGACGACTGGCGGATCTGGAAGAGTCTGGTCGACTGGCAGATCTGGAAGAGTCTGGACGACTGGCAGATCTGGAAGAGTCTGGACGACTGGCAGATCTGGAAGAGTCTGGACGACTGGCAGATCTGGAAGAGTCTGGTCGACTGGCAGCTCTGGAAGAGTCTGGTCGACTGGCAGCTCTGGAAGAGTCTGGTCGACTGGCAGCTCTGGAAGAGTCTGGTCGACTGGCAGCTCTGGCTGCTCCATGCTGACTGGCTGCTCCATGATGACTGGTAGCTCTGGCTGCTCCATGCTGACTGGCTGCTCCATGCTGACTGGCAGCTCTGGCTGCTCCATGCTGACTGGCTGCTCCATGCTGACTGGCAGCTCTGGCTGCTCCATGCTGACTGGCTGCTCTGGCTGCTCCATGCTGACTGGCTGCTCCATGCTGACTGGCTGCTCCATGCTGACTGGCGGCCCTGGCTGCTCCATGCTGACTGGCGGCCCTGGCTGCTCCATGCTGACTGGCGGCCCTGGCTGCTCCATGCTGACTGGCGGCCCTGGCTGCTCCATGCTGACTGGCGGCCCTGGCTGCTCCATGCTGACTGGCGGCCCTGGCTGCTCCATGCTGACTGGCGGCCCTGGCTGCTCCATGCAGACTGGCAGCTCTGGCGGCTCCTTGCAGACTGGCAGCTCTGGCGGCTCCTTGCAGACTGGCAGCTTTGGCGGCATCCTGCAGACAGGCAGCTCTGGCGGCTCCTTGCAGACTGGCAGCTCCATGCAGACTGGCAGCTCCATGCAGACTGGCAGCTCCTTGCAGACTGGCAGCTGGCAGCCTTGCTAACTGGCAGCTCTATGCTAACTGGCAGCTCTATGCTAACTGGCAGCTCTAATGCTAACTGGCAGTTCTGACAGCGAACAGGCGGGAGACTCCGACAGCGCTGGAGAGGAGGAGGGCTCCGACAGCGCTGGACAGGCGAGGCGCACTGTAGGCCTGATGCGTGGTACTGGCACTGGTGGTACTGGGCCAAGGACACGCACAGGAAGCCTGGTGCGGGGAGCTGCTACCGGAGGGCTGGGGTGTGGAGGTGGTACTGGAAAAACCGGACCGTGCAGGCGCACTGGAGCTCTTGAGCACCGAGCCTGCCCAACCTTACCTGGTTGAATGCTCACGGTCGCCCTGCCAGTGCGGCGAGGTGGAATAGCCCGCACTGGGCTATGCAGGCGAACCGGAGACACCGAGCGCAAGGCTGGTGCCATGTAAGCCGGCCCAAGGAGACGCACTGGGGACCAGCTGCGTAGAGCCGGCTTCATGGCATTAGGCTCGACGCTCAATCTAGCCCGGCAGACACGCGGAGCTGGAATATACCGCACCGGGCTATGCACCCGCACTGGAGACACCGTGCGCACCACTGCATAACACGGTGCCTGTCCGGTCTCTCTAGCCCCCCGGTAAGCACAGGGAGTTTGCGCAGGTCTCCTACCTGGCGTAGCCATACTCCCTGTTAGCCCCCCCCCAATAAATTTTTGGGGCTGCCTCTCGGGCTTCCTTGCCAGCCGTGTTCCCTCATATCGCCGGCTCCTCTCTCCGGCTGCCTCTGCTCTCCTAAGTGCCTCCACCTGTTCCCATGGGAGGCGATCTCTTCCAGCCAGTATCTCCTCCCAAGTGTAACAGCCCTTGCCATCCAAAACGTCCTCCCATGTCCATTCCTCTTTACGCTGCTGTTGCTGCCTGTTGACACGCTGCTTGGTCCTTTTGTGGTGGGTGATTCTGTAACGGTTTTCCGTATGAGAAGGAGAGTCGGACCAAAATGCAGCGTGTCGATTGCGATCCATGTTTTAATAAACAAACGTAAAACACGAATCAATACAAACACTACAAAATAAAGAACGTAATGAAAACCTAAACAGCCTATCTGGTGAAAACACATAGACAGGAACAATCACCCACAAACACACAGTGAAACCCAGGCTACCTAAATATGGTTCCCAATCAGAGACAATGACGAACACCTGCCTCTGACTGAGAACCATATCAGGTTGAACATAGAAATAGACAAACAAGACATGAAACATAGAATACCCACTCAGATCACACCCTGACCAATCAAAACATAGAAAATACAAAGTAAACTATGGTCAGGGCGTGACAGTCATTAGTAACCCTTTAAGGTAATCAATCATTATGTTTTGACATTTTAATGGAAAAGTAGGTGGAAAAGTGTGTTTTATGGTCAGTCACAATTGTGCCTGGTGGGATAATGTTACGTATACTGAATTAACATATTTCTCCTATGCAGTTATAAAAGTTCTTATATATCCCAGCCCAGTTATTAACACATTTAAAACTCTGTCACTAGCAGTCCCCAGCATTGCCACTAGAATGCCCCGTCACATTCTAGTGTGACTATTTTACACATCAAAAACCCTTATACAACACGATGTGAATACTGAGAGCAAAGACAAAAAGACAACAACCATCAATGTATTTCAACATTGTTACTTTAGTGCAACATGTACTGAAACATTAATATTGTAACTTTATTGTAACATTTGAACTTGTACTTTAGTGCAATATTCATTGTAACATTGTCATTGTGACATTTCAGTGCAACATTCACTAACAACTGTATAGCAGTCGTGTGAGTCATTCCCACTGAACATAAAGGTAACATTTAGGATAGAGGTAGCCTGTAGAATATTCATTAAATTAGAGGCCTACACTGAATAAAATACAATTATATATATCTATATTTAAAAAGCGCCACTGGACAATGAGTGCTTTTATATATATATATATATATATATTTTTGAACTACGATCAGTCAGACCTACTGTCATACAGGATGTCTTGAATCAATTGACCTTCTTTTCCAACAACATTTCAGTCATTTTGATTGTCTTTTTCGTCGACTTTTCTTTTCTTCCTAGAGTCCGTTGTACTGCTTCTCCTCACCCTTTATCGACTTTTCTTTTCTTCCTAGAGTCCGTTGTACTGCTTCTCCTCACCCTTTATCGACTTTTCTTTTCTTCCTAGAGTCCGTTGTACTGCTTCTCCTCACCCTTTATCGACTTTTCTTTTCTTCCTAGAGTCCGTTGTACTGCTTCTCCTCACCCTTTATCGACTTTTCTTTTCTTCCTAGAGTCCGTTGTACTGCTTCTCCTCACCCTTTATCGACTTTTCTTTTCTTCCTAGAGTCCGTTGTACTGCTTCTCCTCACCCTTTATCGACTTTTCTTTTCTTCCTAGAGTCCGTTGTACTGCTTCTCCTCACCCTTTATCGACTTTTCTTTTCTTCCTAGAGTCCGTTGTACTGCTTCTCCTCACCCTTTATCGACTTTTCTTTTCTTCCTAGAGTCCGTTGTACTGCTTCTCCTCACCCTTTATCGACTTTTCTTTTCTTCCTAGAGTCCGTTGTACTGCTTCTCCTCCCTTTATCGACTTTTCTTTTCTTCCTAGAGTCCGTTGTACTGCTTCTCCTCACCCTTTATCGACTTTTCTTTTCTTCCTAGAGTCCGTTGTACTGCTTCTCCTCACCCTTTATCGACTTTTCTTTTCTTCCTAGAGTCCGTTGTACTGCTTCTCCTCACCCTTTATCGACTTTTCTTTTCTTCCTAGAGTCCGTTGTACTGCTTCTCCTCCCTTTATCGACTTTTCTATTTTTCTTTTATTGTCTTTTTCAGCCCTTTTTCCATTCGGTCTCATCTCCTTTTCTACTGTTCGTGGTATATCTTGAAGCACTCAATGTGCAGTGGCGCTTTGCATTTCTCACATGCATAGGTAGTACGTTTGTCACAATGACGACTTCTGTGGAACCGGCGCATCGTGTTGATTGGCCAGTGAGAAGCTTTGTCATATCTTGCCTGATCTTCAACAGTAGCAACCAGTAAAGATCTCCTTCCATGGCTCAGTGGTTTCGTGCCAAACGTTTGCATATTTGGGCTGTGTACTATGTGTTTTGGAATCACATCAGGCCTCTTTGATCGTTTGAATGCTCAATCTTTATTTTTGACCACCTGCAGCTTTTCCCTTGGCTCTTCTGACTGGACCCTCTGGCTTGTAGAGGCCCTTGGCTCTTCTGACTGGACCCTCTGGCGGGTAGAGGCCCTTGGCTCTTCTGACTGGACCCTCTGGCGGGTAGAGGCCCTTGGCTCTTCTGGCTGACCCCCGTGGCTTGTAGAGGCCCTTGGCTCTTCTGGCTGACCCCCGTGGCTTGTAGAGGTCCTTGGCTCTTCTGGCTGACCCCTATGGCTTGTAGAGGCCCTTGGCTCTTCTGGCTGACCCCTATGGCTTGTAGAGGCCCTTGGCTCTTCTGACTGGACCCTCTGGCGAGTAGAGGCCCTTGGCTCTTCTGGCTGACCCCTATGGCGGGTAGAGGCCCTTGGCTCTTCTGGCTGACCCCTATGGCTTGTAGAGGCCCTTGGCTCTTCTGGCTGACCCCTATGGCTTGTAGAGGCCCTTGGCTCTTTTGACTGGACCCTCTGGCGGGTAGAGGCCCTTGGCTCTTCATTAACAACAATGGAGGGGAGTGGGGGAGGTTGTGGATGGGGGAGGGTGGTGAGGGGTAGGTCATCATCACTGATAACGTTGTTCCTGTCATGGTCTGTTTGCATAGGTTCAGCATGTGTATTCAACAGCCTGGCTGGCAAATGGCCTGTCCATAGTCCATATCTGACCCGTCGCTATCACAATCACTCAGGACAGCATCTTTAGGGATAACTGCAATGTTGCATGCCTTGTCTGGGCAGTCACCTAGATCCAACATATCCAGAACTGGACTCAAAGTCAAACTAAAAGAAAGAACAGAGTAGAAAGTTAGGTAGAACAAGAACTATGTCTGTGTATCACTATGTGTATACCAAGATGCACTGTGTTATCCCGCCGGTCACTATTGTTGCCGTCAACATGTTTACACATTCTATGACCACACTGAACAAAGTTGAGTAATTGCAAATGCATATATCAAAACTAGACACCTTAAAGATGATGTGTACCAAACATCTTTGTCCTAACTTTATTTTAACATACTTTACTAACCTTTTGTTTGGGAACTTTGATGCAGCCATCCTCTTCTCATGGTGCAACCAGGAAGTAAACAGCTCTGGTCATGTGACAATTTACACTAAACATGTGACACTGCACATCATTCATTGAGACCCTTTATTATTTAAATATTTACTGGAAATGCGTTGATAGATCAGTCAGTAACATATATAGAGCCTTATAACTGGAGACGTTTTTTACAGTCACTATTGTGACCGATGGGATTAAATAGGTTAATCTCCACAGGACAGTCCACAAAAATAAAGATAAACTTCATATCTTCTTACACTGAACAAAAATATAAACGCAACATGTAAAGTGTTGGTCCCATGTTTCAAGAGCTGAAATAAAAGATCCAAGAAATGTTCCATACGCACAAAAAGTTTATTTATCTTAAATTTTGACCACAAATTAGTTTACATTCCTGTTTGTGAGCATTTCTCCTCCAAAATAATCCATCCGCCTGACAGGTGTGGCATATCAAGAAAGCTGACTAAACAACATGATCATTACACTGGTGCACCTTGTGCTGGGGACAATAAAAGGCCCCTCTAAAATGTGCAGTTTTGTAACACAACGCCACGGATGTCTCAAGTTTTGAATGAGTGTGCAATTGGCATGCTGACTGCAGGAATGTCAACCAGAGCTATTGCCAGAGAATTGAATGTTCATTTCCCTACCATAAACTGCCTCCAACGTCGTTTTAGAGACCAGCCTCACAACCGCCAAGCATGTGCAACCACGCCAGCCCAGGACCTCCACATCCGGCTTCTTCACCTGCGGGATCGTCTGAGACCAGCCACCACGACAGCTGAAGAAACTGGGTGTTTCCCAACTGAAGAATTTCTGTGCAAACTGTAAGAAACCGTCTCAGGGAAGCTCATCTGCGTGCTCGTCGTCCTTAACGTCCTGACAGCAGTTCGGCGTTGTAACCGACTTCAGTGGGCAAATGCTCACCTTTGATGTCCACTGGAATGATAGAGAACCGTGCTCTTCACGGATTCATCCTGGTTTCAACTGTACCGGGCAGATGTCAGACAGCGTGTACAGAGTGTGAACAGAATGCCCCATGGTCGTGGTGGGGTTATGGTATGGGAAGGCATAATCTACGGACAATGAACACAATTGCATTTCATCGATGGCAATTTGAACGCACAGATTTCGTGACGAGATCCTGAGGCCCATTGTCATGCTATTCATCTGTCACCGTCACCTCATGTTTCAGCATGATAATGCATTGCCCCATGTTGCAAGGATCATTATACAATTCCTAGAAGCTGAAAATGTCCCAGTTCTTCCATGGCCTACATACTCAACAGACTTGTCACAAATTCAGCATGTTTGGGATGCTCTGGATTGATGTGTACGACAGCGTGTTCAGTTCCCGGCAATATCCAGCATCTTGATCAACAGCTTGATCAACTCAATACGAAGGAGATTTTTCGCACTGCATGAGGCAAATGGGGCGGCAGGTAGCCTAGTGTTTAGAGCGTTGGACTAGTAACCGAAAGGTTGCAAGATTGAATCCCTGAGCTGACAAGGTGAAAATCTGTTGTTCTGCCCCTGAACAAGGCAGTTAACCCACTGTTCCTAGGCTGTCATTGTAAATAAGAATTTGTTCTCATCTGACTTGCCTAGTTAATTAAAGGTAAAAAAATAAAAAAAAATCGTGGTCAGACCAGATACTTACGTTTTTTTTAAATCCACCCCTCTTCTTTTTTTTATGGTATCTGTGACCAACATATTTATATATGTATTCCCAGTCATCATGTGAAATCCATAGGTTAGGGCCTAATCAATTTGATTAAATTGACTCTAACTCTGTTAAATCTGTGAAGTTGTTGCATGTTGCATTAATTTTTTTAGTTCAGTGTTCTCTTCAAAGACTTTATATTTCATAATGATCCTGACTGGTAAAGGATTTCAAGGAAAGATGCTGGCTGGGAGGAAGAAAGACCACATCATCAGAGAAAGGCTACGTTGTGGTGCTGCCATTGATGTCTTGCACTCTGGTTGATCTCTTAGCTTCTGAGTTGGGGTTTCCTACTCAGTCACACACAGAACATAATAAGATGAATAAGATACATTGTTGCAGTTGCTAGGCTATATATTATCGCTGCAAATGGGTTGGTCAATTAATCAGGCCTATTTTTAATTGGTTTAGAATCAAAAAGGAATAGGCCATAATTGGGCCAAGGAGCTGTAAACATGTTATCTGGAGTTGTAAACATGTTATCTAGAGTTGTAAACATGTTATCTAGAGTTGTAAACATGTTATCTGGAGCTGTAAACATGTTATCTGGAGTTGTAAACATGTTATCTGGAGTGGTAAACATGTTATATGGAGTTGTAAACATGTTATCTGGAGTTGTAAACATGTTATCTAGAGTTGTAAACATGTTATCTAGAGTTGTAAACATGTTATCTGGAGCTGTAAACATGTTATCTGGAGTTGTAAACATGTTATCTAGAGTTGTAAACATGTTATCTGGAGTTGTAAACATGTTATCTAGAGTTGTAAACATGTCATCTGGAGTTGTAAACATGTTATCTAGAATTGTAAACATGTTATCTGGAGTTGTAAACATGTTATATGGAGTTGTAAACATGTTATCTGGAGTTGTAAACATGTTATCTGGAGTTGTAAACATGTTATCTGGAGCTGTAAACATGTTATCTGGAGTTGTAAACATGTTATATGGAGTTGTAAACATGTTATCTAGAGTTGTAAACATGTTATCTGGAGTTGTAAACATGTTATCTAGAGCTGTAAACATGTTATCTGGAGTTGTAAACATGTTATCTAGAGTTGTAAACATGTTATCTGGAGTTGTAAACATGTTATCTGGAGCTGTAAACATGTTATCTGGAGTTGTAAACATGTTATCTAGAGTTGTAAACATGTTATCTGGAGTTGTAAACATGTTATCTGGAGTTGTAAACATGTTATCTAGAGTTGTAAACATGTTATCTGGAGTTGTAAACATGTTATCTGGAGTTGTAAACATGTTATCTGGAGTTGTAAACATGTTATATGGAGTTGTAAACATGTTATCTAGAGTTGTAAACATGTTATCTGGAGTTGTAAACATGTTATCTAGAGCTGTAAACATGTTATCTGGAGTTGTAAACATGTTATCTAGAGTTGTAAACATGTTATCTGGAGTTGTAAACATGTTATCTGGAGCTGTAAACATGTTATCTGGAGTTGTAAACATGTTATCTAGAGTTGTAAACATGTTATCTGGAGTTGTAAACATGTTATCTGGAGTTGTAAACATGTTATCTAGAGTTGTAAACATGTTATCTGGAGTTGTAAACATGTTATATGGAGTTGTAAACATGTTATATGGAGTTGTAAACATGTTATCTAGAGTTGTAAACATGTTATCTGGAGTTGTAAACATGTTATCTGGAGTTGTAAACATGTTATCTGGAGTTGTAAACATGTTATCTGGAGCTGTAAACATGTTATCTGGAGTTGTAAACATGTTATATGGAGTTGTAAACATGTTATCTAGAGTTGTAAACATGTTATCTGGAGTTGTAAACATGTTATCTAGAGCTGTAAACATGTTATCTGGAGTTGTAAACATGTTATCTAGAGTTGTAAACATGTTATCTGGAGCTGTAAACATGTTATCTGGAGTTGTAAACATGTTATCTAGAGTTGTAAACATGTTATCTGGAGTTGTAAACATGTTATCTGGAGTTGTAAACATGTTATCTAGAGTTGTAAACATGTTATCTGGAGTTGTAAACATGTTATATGGAGTTGTAAACATGTTATATGGAGTTGTAAACATGTTATCTAGAGCTGTAAACATGTTATCTGGAGTTGTAAACATGTTATCTAGAGCTGTAAACATGTTATCTGGAGTTGTAAACATGTTATCTGGAGTTGTAAACATGTTATATGGAGTTGTAAACATGTTATCTGGAGCTGTAAACATGTTATCTGGAGTTGTAAACATGTTATATGGAGTTGTAAACATGTTATCTGGAGCTGTAAACATGTTATCTGGAGTTGTAGCCGCTGTAAGGTTCAGCAATAGATGGTATGCTGGCTGACCCTGCCCTCCACATTTTACCCATCAGTCACCCAACCTGACATTTCAGATCCATGTTGTTAGATCCCAACAGGGACTGGCGTACCCATTTACTATACATGATTGGCCCTGCAGGCTGATTGACGCCCTGTCACTTTCAGACAATCACCAAGACATGACTAGAGTAAACTGGGCTATATCAAAGCTTCAACTTTGAGCGCCTCGGGGGTTGTTTGTGTGGGTATGTGGAATTCATTAGAGAATGAACCAGCACCTCAGTTTAATTCAGATTCTGCATCAAATGCATTGAGCAGCCAATAGCCATGCTAAAGCCTAGGGCTGCATTTATAGGTTAAAAGGATGACAATTATTTAATACTTCATTGCGTAAAAATGTGTTTAGAGAGTGACGTGTGGCTGCCGTGTCTCATCCCGTAGCATGAACTCATTTGGAATGATTACCTAGATGTTTTATGACACACAACAAGCACTCGCCCACAGAGTATGACAAATTTAGAAGTGATGCTGATGGAACATTTAAATGTGATCAAGTCACAATACATTGTCTAAAAGACATACAGTATATCGGGCTCCTGAGTGGCGCAGTGGTCTACAACACTGCATCTCAGTACAAGATAGGACACTGTAGTACCTGGTTTGAATCCAGGCTGCATCACATCCAGCTGTGATTGGGAGTCCCATTGGGCGGGCGCACAATTGGCCCAGCTCGGCCGGGGTAGGCCGTCAATCTAAATAAGAATTTGTTCTTAACTGACTTGCTTGGTTAAATTTATAAAAATATAACTTGCCACTTAAGGAATGCTGCTGTGTACAGTTTAGCACATGGGGTCCTTATGTTAAGAGGTAACTTTACTTCAGCGGATGTGTAGATGGTAGAGACATTTATCATATCTTGGATCACACACACAGTTACTCTTCAAAGCCCACTGAATGCAAGGAATAGTTAGGGCTATTTATTTTGACGCTAAATTAAATTAAACAAACTTGGGTAAGTGTTTTATTTCATTCATATTTCAGGATTGGGTGAATCTACATAATTATTCTACGTAACACAGGCTACTGTTCTGCCTTGACTTTCACTATGCTGTCTGATTTCTCCCGACACACTGAGGAATGAAAACTGATCCAATTACAGGTTCATTATGGGGGGGTTTGTGACAATTATTTATTTGGGAAATCTGCCGTTAACAATAACACATCAGGCTTTTCTTCAGGCTTATTTCTGCTCGTTGGAGACTTGTTGGAAAATCGAATAAAGTAAGACACAAGTCTCCCGATCCATTTCACTGCTTTATTGTTTCAAGCTGATGAAAAGAAAGGATTCCTGTCACACGAGGACATATCCACATGACACAACAAACAATGAACCCAATACAGCCTCACAGACAGGCGTTACAGTAGGCTCATTTTCACTGGAAGACACGAAACAGGGTGTACCATTATGGTGAACAACACAGTAGACATGGTAATGCTGCTGCTCTCACCATTCAAATTAGATCACTCAAAGGAAGCAGAGAATCTTTACACACCGAGTGTGTGTTTGTGGGGATGGGGGATGAGTCATTAGCGGCACTGTCATGATTAATCTGATCCTTCCATCCCATTTGTTCCACCTTAACCTTTCCAACTGGTTTCTCTTGTTTTCTTCTCTTCACAACAGCTCACATTGTACCAGAGTCACACAAACACATACAAGCACACACTCACATTCATCTTTGCTTTTCAACCATAGTTCTCACTGATGAAGTGTTACCCTTCTATGAACAATTCCAGGCTAGTATGAGATAACTGACAGATCACCCTGAACACATCTTCTATTGGATGCTAATGACAAACAAAATAGTTTGCTTTGTTGACCTCAACTCAAGCTTACTATCAACAGTGACAGTTCAGATGACATCACATGCTCCGAATGCAACAGGTTTAGACTTTACAGTGAAATGCTTAACCAACAATGCAGTTTAAAGAAAAATCTCCCCCATAAAAATAATAATAAAAGTCCTTAAAAGTAATTAAAGATTAGCAGTAAAACCAGTCAGGATGATCTCGATGGTGCAGCTGCCTTTCAAAGTACTTCATGGCTACAGACGTGAGTGCTATGGGTCGGTAGTCATTTAGGCAGGTTACCTTAGTGTTCTTGGGGTCATGGACTATGGTGGTCTTACAGACTCAGACAGGGAGAGTTTTAAAAGGTGAGTGAAGACACTTGCCAGTTGGTTAGCGCATGCTCAGAGTACATGTCCTGGTAATCCGTCTGGCCCTGTGGCCTTGTGAATGTTGACCTGTTTAAAGCTCTTACTCACATCGACTACGGAGAGTGTGATCACACAGTCGTCCGGAACAGCTGATGCATGTTTCAGTGTTACTTTCCTTGAAGCGAACATAGAAGTAATTTAGCTCATCTGGTAGGCTCGTGTCACTGGGCAGCTCGGGCTGTCCTTCACTTTGTAGTCTGTAATAGTTTGCAAGCCCTGCCACATCCAACGAGCATCGGAGCCTTTGTAGTACGATTCGATCTTAGTCCTGTATTGACGCTTTACCTGTTAGATGGAATGTCAGAGGGCATAGCAGGATTTCTTATAAGCTTCCGGGTTAGAGTCCCGCTCCTTTAAAGCTGCAGCTCTACACTTTAACACAGTGCGGATGTTGCCTGTTATCCATGGCTTCTGGTTGGGGTATGTACGTGCAGTCACTGTGGGGAAGACGTCATCAAAGCACTTATTGATGAAGTCAGTGACTGATATGGTGTACTCCTCAATGCCATCGGAATAATCCTGGAACATATTTCAGTCTGTGCTAGCAAAACAGTCCTGTAGCTTAGCATCTGCTTCATCTGACCACATTTTATTGTCTGAGTCACAGGTGCTTCCTGCTTTAGTTTTTGCTTGTAAGCAGGAATCAGGAATTGTGGCCAGATTTGCCAAATGGAGGGCCAGGGAGAGCTTTTTATGCGTCTCTGTGTGTGGAGTAAAGGTGGTCTACAGTTTTTTCCCCTCTGTTTGCACATTTAACATGCTGGTTCAAATGAGGGAAAACTGATTTAAGTTTCCCTGCATTAAAGTCCCCTGCCACTAGGAGCATTTTCCTGTTTGTTTATGGCCGTATACAGCTCATTGAGTGTGGTCTTAGTGCCAGCATCGGTGTGTGATGGTAAATAGACAGCCACAAAAAAATATAGATGAACACTCTTTTGGATAGTGTGGTCTACAGCTTATCATGAGATACTCTACCTCAGGCGAGCAAAACCTTGAGACTTCCTTAGATATCGTGCACCAGCTGTTGTTTACAAATAAACATAGACCGCTGCCCCTTGTCTTACCAGAGGCTGCTGTTCTATCCTACCGATACAGTGTAAAACCCGCCAGCTGTATGTTATTCATGTCGTCGTTCAGCCACAACTCTGTGAAACATAAGATGTTACAGTTTTACCTCTTACGCCGGATCCTGACAAGGCAATCCGATCTCCTTCCGCGATATCTCAGTCTTTTTCTCCTGCGAATGACGGGGATGAGGGCCTCGTTGGGTGTCTGGAGTATATCCCTCTCGTCCGACTCATTAAAGAAAAATTATTCGTCCTGTTCAAGGTGAGTAATCGCTGTTCTGATGTCCAGAAGCTCTTTTCGGTCATAAGAGACGGTAGCAGCAACATTATGTACAAAATAAGTTACAAACAATGCAAAAAAAAACTAACAAAATAGCATGGTTGGTTAAGGGCCCATAAAACAGCAGCCATCCTCTCCGGCGCCATTACTGTATACAGGTGAGTATGCATTGGTGCTTGGCAGATTTCACAGGCTGCTGAACACACCACAGGACCAGATAAACACTTTCAGCCATACTTAGGTGGATTAAAATGTGGAATGGGAACCTTAGACACCTGAAACCTTATGAGACTGTTGCTTTTTATAGTATGGCTGCAGGATTCTTCCACGGCTCTTGTGCTCCCAGCTTCCTGCCAGCAGTGTCCCTCTGACTCTATGTTAGACAAAGCCATGCTCAGATCACAGCACATGTCATCTGCAGCCTAGGCTCATAATCAAATGGGTGTCCCTGAATTGCTCCGAAGAGGAAGAGACCAGGAATGGGTAGCACACAAGACCTCTGGGTGGCTGCGGGGGCTCGTCGCTCCTCTGTCTCCTCGCATCACTCACGTGTTGCAGCCGAGCGCCTAAGGACCGACACGTGCCACATCACATGCCGCCCCTCCTCCATCCACTCCAAAGGAGGGCCCCCCCTGACCAGAATAGAAACCATGTTTGGAGATCTGGAGGTAAAGGGGTGAGGGTGGTACTGTGACGTGGCTAAGCAGATAGTGTTTATTCTACAAGCATCCCTCCACCCTTGGCCTGTATACTCCAGTCAGAAGTAACAGAGACCTCCCCTCTGCCACCTCTGGCAGTCAAGATGCTCGTAGCAAGTTGTCCTCCTTTCTTACACAGGCCTTTCCTATGCACTTCTCAGTAATTGGTATTCAGACTTACCTTATGAAGATGCGTAACGGGCTTTGCAGGCGTGGTTCCCTTGTAAGTACTGAATACATGTAATTCAACCACTGAAAACCCTACCACTTGCTGGCCAACAGATTTTCTTGTGGAGTTTTTATTCAATAGGGTTTTCAGTGCATTTATCTTAGGCTGTCCCTTAGAGTACGATGTACCTTTAATCAGAATGTTGTCGACAGACTCGATAGAATATACACCTGCACATCGAACATTTCATTCCAAAATAATGGGTATTACTATATAGTTGGTTCCCCCCTTTGCTGCTATGACAGCCACCACTCTTCTGGGAAGGATTTCCACTAGACGTTAGAGCATTGCTGCAGGGACTTGCTTCCATTGAGCCACAAGAGCATTAGTGAGATCAGGCACTGATGTCGGGCGATTAGGCCTGGCTCGCAGTCCAATTCATCCCAAAGGTGTTCGATGGGGTTAAGGTCAGCGCTCTGTGCAGGCCAGTCTCGACAAACCATTTCTGTATGGACCTTGCTTTGTGCAAGGGGGCATTACCATGCTGAAACAGCAAAGGGCCTTCCCAAAACTGTTGCCACAAAGTTGGAAGCACAGAATTGTCTAGAATGTCTAGAATTGTATGCTGTAGCATGAAGATTTCCCTTCACTGAAACTAAGGAGCCTAGCCCGAACCATGAAAAACAGCCCCAGACCATTTTTCCTACACCACCAAACTTTACAGTTGACGCTATGCATTCGGGTAGGTAGCGTTCTCCTGGCATCTGCCAGGACTGCCAGATGGTGAAGCGTGATTCATCAATCCAGATAATGCGTTTCCACTGCTCCAGAGTCCAATGGCGGTGAGCCTTACACCACTCCAGCCGATGCTTGGCATTGTGCATGGTGGTCTTAGGCTTTCATGAAATTCCCAACAAACAGTTCCTATGCTGACTTTACTTCCAGTGGCAGTTTGAAACTCAGTAGTGAGTGTTACAACTGAGGACAGACAATTTCTTTCGCACTAGACACTTCAGCGGTCCCGTTCTGTGAGCTTGTGTGGCCTACCACTTCTCGGCTGAGCCGTTGTTGCTCTTAGATGTTTCCACTTCAAAATAAGAGCCCTTACAGTTGACTGGGGCAGCTCTAGGAGGGCAGACATTTTATAAACTGACTTGTTGGAAAGGTGGCAGCATTCCTATGATGATGCCACGTTGAAAGTCAATGAGCTCTTCAGCAAGGCCATTCTACTGCCAATGTTTGTCTATGGAGATTGCATGGCTGTGTGCTCGATTTCATACACCTGTCAGAAACGGGTGTGGCTGAAATAGCCCAATCCACTCATTTGAAGGGGTGTTGACATACTTTTGGTGATGTAGTTTATCTAGAGAACGAGTTCAGAATATATGGATCAATGAAAGAATTGTATCAGTATGTATCTTCGTCTCCGTTTCAGCACCAACTGGAAGATAAAAAAATACTCTGATTTTGTATTTATGCACATTTTAGGGTTAGGAAAGTACGTGTAAATCATTTTTAAAAAAAACAGGTTTGGAGAGCCTTCAGACACAAAATATATTGATGAATAAAGAATACAGTGGTTTGATTCATCCTGAAAGTTGTCATATTCAAGTTTTATCCCATGAAATATTGGAAGGTGGAAAAATGTTTACAATCATGGAACTGTTTGACAACGATACAGTCATTGTTAACCGCGCTCCAGGCTCGATGTTTAACCTGCTATGTGTAGTTCCATAACTGATTAAAATAGGAAACACGTCCTGCATGATCGCACAACTGTAACGGTCGTCGTATGAAGAAGGTGTGGACCAGAGCACTGTAAGTGTTCATGTTATTTTTATTTAAACTGAACATAAACTAACAAGAGAATGAATGAAACCGAAACAGTCCTGTCAGGTGCAGAAACACAAAACAACTACCCACAACTCATAGTGGGAAAACAGGCTGCCTAAGTATGGTTCTCAATCAGAGACAACGACAGACAGCTGTCCCTGATTGAGAACCATACCCGGCCAAAAACAAAGAAATACAAAAACATAGAAAAAATAACATAGAATGCCCACCCTAGTCACACCCCGGCCTAACCAAAATAGAGAATAAAAAGCCTCTCTATGGCCAGGGCGTGACAACAATGTTACTTACATGGACTTGACAGAGGAAAGAAAGGTAAACAGATTGGAATGGAATGATGCAAAATGTAGGCTACAAATTGAAGGAAACTAACACAAAAGTAGCAGTTATAAATCAATGGGTATTACTGACAGTGGCTACTGATAGTGGCTAATATTTAACACAATACACATTTTTATGTAAAATGGAGAAAAGCCAGGGCATAGGCTATAATTAAAACATTCATCAGCTTGGCAGGTTCAGCCCTACAGAAGCCTATAGATTGGTTGTCCAAATTTTATACACGCAAATTGCGAGGGCACACAATAACAATTCTGAATTTACGACACAGCTATTTGTAGCCTATTTCACTGTGGAAAAGGGGCCACAATACATGTCAAGATATGATTTTCAGTTTGCTTCCATATGGCCGGCTTCACATTCGTCTCCAGGGATCGTAAGGAAAAATAATCCATGTGTATTTACAATCCCCTTCTCAAAACAGATTACTCATTTACATCCGTTCGTATTCATGTATAAATGACAGTGCATAAAGAATGCTGTTATTTCTATTGGAAAAAATTAAGTGGATGCTTTTTCCACTTGGAAACGGCAGGTTCGCTCAACCTTATTCATGGTTTTCTGGAGTGTAAAGGGGGAGGAATTACGAGAAGATTTAGGTCAAGGTCAGAATACGGCTTATCTGCACACACACCTCCGCCACACCTTAATTTCTTCGATCTCTACCCTGAACGAATATGCTCGCTTAACTTGGGCTGGAATCAGGGCCTTGATGAGCACTCTCCCGAAAGCCCTTCTCTCGCTCTCTCTGCTCATGGTGTTGTTGGAATCCGACTGTTTATTTTACCTCTCACAATGTGTGCATATTTTGTGAGGTTTGTTGTCATGGAGGCTTGTGCCCCTAGCATGCAAGTTACAAAACATTGCCCACTTCTCAACTGTACTGTAAGATGTAGCTGAGCTCCTGGAGAATAAGAAGGGCACCAACTGTCATAGAGAGAAGAGGATTTACATGATGAGTGAAACAACAGAATACTAGCTGAATTCATTCATTCCTGCATTTTGCATCGTTAATGAGTTTATACTCCTGAACCTCCTGCAAACACACACAAGCGTAACAATATGATTCAACCAGAGTATTATCTGAGACGACTCTTCTTTCTTTCAGTACCCAAATCAGTGTGTGATGTTCCATAAAGAACATTCCTTACCCCAGGATACTTCCGGGGTGGCAGGTGGCCTAGTGGTTACAGCGTTGGGCCAGTAAATGAAAGGTTGCTGGATTGAATCCCTGAGCTGACAAGGTAAAAATCTGTCATTCTGTCTTGTGAGCAAGGCAACTACAGCTTACTTACATGGGTGCTGAAGATGATTGTTGTTGATTAAGTTAGTCCCCCGCACCTCTCTGATTCAGAGGGGTTGGGTTAAATACAGAAGACACATTTCAGTTGAATGTATTCACTTGTACAACTTGTACAACTCCCCCTTTCAACTTGTGACTGTTCAGGAGAATAAAGGAGCACTCTGTTGCGGCATAAATCTGATAGATTTATTGATGGAACAAGTAAACAATTGACTTACATTTCGGTATGAATCGCCTTCATCGGAGCCTGTGTGATGCTATTTCACACTGGAAAAAGACGTTTGTTAGTGTTTACATGCATGTTGTAAACACTGTAATGTGAGTGATTGAATGGAGCTCCGTGCCATCACATTGGACCAATTGTTTTCAATTGCTGGCCTTCTTGACAGAGTTGCAAAGAAAAAGCCATATCTCAGACTGGCTAATAAAAAAAGATGGGCAAAAGAACACAGACACTGGACAGAGGAACTCTGCCTAGAAGGCCAGATTCTTGGAGTCGCCTCTTCACTGTTGACGTTGAGACTGTTGTTTTGTGGGTACTATTTAATGAAGCTGCCAATTGAGGACTTTTGAGATGTTTGTTTCTCAAACTAGACACTCTAATGTACTTGTCCTCTTGCTTAGTTGTGCACCGGGGCCTCCCACTCCTCTTTCTATTCTGCTTAGAGACAGTTTGCCCTGTTCTGTGAAGGGAGTACGAGATCATTGTACGAGATCTTCAGTTTCTTGGCAATTTCTCACATGGAATAGCCTTATTTTCCCAGAACAAGAATAGACTGATAAGTTTCAGAAGAAAGGTCTTTGTTTCTGGCAATTTTGAGACTGTAATCGAGCCCACAAATGCTGATACTCCAGATACTCAACTAGTTTAAAGAAGGCCAGTTGTATTGCTTCTTTAATCAGGACAACAGTTTTCAGCTGTGCTAACATAATTGCAAAAGGGTTTTCTAATGATCAATTAGCCTTTTAAAATGGTAAACTTGGATTAGCTAACACAACGTGCCATTGGAACACAGGAGTGATGATTACTGATAATGGGCCTCTGTACGCCTATGTAGATATTCCATAAAAAAATCTGCAGTTTCCAGCTACAATAGTCATTTACAACATTAACAATGTCTACACTGATCAATTTGATGTTATTTTAATTGACAAAAAAATGTGATTTTCTTTCAAACATTTCAAAGTGACCCCAAACTTTTGAACAGTGGTGTATATGTTCAATTGCATGGATTTTCTTCATTACTGGTTCCATTTGAGCGTGAACAGGATATAATAGAAGATAATGTAGTTCCATGATCAGAAAGTGCCTCTAAACACTAACTTCACTAAATACTGAATAAGGTGTAGATCCATGTAGCCTCTTCTCTCTCCCTGTTTTTCAACAGGACAATGACCCAACACACCTCCAGGCTGTGTAAGGGCTATTTGCCCAAGAAGGAGAGTGATGGAGTGCTGCATCAGGTGACCTGGCCTCCACGATCACCCAACCTCAACCCATTTGAGATGGTTTGGGATGAGTTGGACTGCAGAGTGAAGGAAAAGCAGCCAACAAGTGCTCAGCATATATGGGTACTCCTTCAAAACTGTTGGAAAGCATTCCAGGTGAAGCTGGTTGAGAGAATGCCAGGAGTGTGCAAAGCTGTCATAAAGGCATAGGGTGTCTACTTTAAATAATATAAAATCTATTTTGATTTGTTTAACACTTGTTTGGTTACTACATGATTCCACATGTGTTATTTCCTTGAGTTGATGTCTTCACTATTATTCTACAATGTAGTAAATAGTCCAAATAAAGAAATACCCTGAATGAGTAAGTGTGTCCAGACTTTTGACTGGTACTGTATTTATATTTAAATGTGCAGTATGTAGTTCTGTCCTTGAGCTGTTCTTGTTTATTAATGTTCTGTATTATATCATGTTTTATGTTTTTTTTTGTGGACCCCAGAAGAGTAGCTGCTGCTTTCACAACAGATAATAGGATCCCAATAAAATGACAATAACAAATGTCACCTTAATAACTCATGAATGAAAATGGGATTAGGGATCATTGAGCAGCTACTATTTGAAAAAGCATGGGTTGATATTTTTGCTTCATGCGGTTGATATTACAGCATCCTGCTCCATGTAAGGACAACAAAATCCCTGGACATGTTACATGTCTCTACAACACCATCCCTGGACATGTTACATGTCTATACAACACCATCCCTGGACATGTTACATGTCTATACAACACCATCCCTGGACATGTTACATGTAAGGACAACACCATCCCTGGACATGTTACATGTAAGGACAACACCATCCCTGGACATGTTACATGTCTCTACAACACCATCCCTGGACATGTTACATGTAAGGACAACACCATCCCTGGGCATGTTACATGTAAGGACAACACCATCCCTGGACATGTTACATGTAAGGACAACACCATCCCTGGACATGTTACATGTAAGGACAACACCATCCCTGGACATGTTACATGTAAGGACAACACCATCCCTGGACATGTTACATATCTCTACAACACCATCCCTGGACATGTTACATGTCTCTACAACACCATCCCTGGACATGTTACATGTCTCTACAACACCATCCCTGGACATGTTACATGTAAGGACAACACCATCCCTGGACATGTTACATGTAAGGACAACACCATCCCTGGACATGTTACATGAAAGGACAACACCATCCCTGGACATGTTACATGTAAGGACAACACCATCCCTGGACATGTTACATGTAAGGACAACACCATCCCTGGACATGTTACATGTAAGGACAACACCATCCCTGGACATGTTACATGTTACATGTCTCTACAACACCATCCCTGGACATGTTACATGTAAGGACAACACCATCCCTGGACATGTTACATGTCTCTACAACACCTACAACACCATCCCTGGACATGTTACATGTCTATACAACACCATCCCTGGACATGTTACATGTAAGGACAACACCATCCCTGGACATGTTACATGTCTCTACAACACCATCCCTGGACATGTTACATGTCTCTACAACACCATCCCTGGACATGTTACATGTAAGGACAACACCATCCCTGGACATGTTACATGTAAGGACAACACCATCCCTGGACATGTTACATGTAAGGACAACACCATCCCTGGACATGTTACATGTCTATACAACACCATCCCTGGACATGTTACATGTCTCTACAACACCATCCCTGGACATGTTACATGTCTCTACAACACCATCCCTGGACATGTTACATGTCTATACAACACCATCCCTGGACATGTTACATGTCTCTACAACACCATCCCTGAACATGTTACATGTCTCTACAACACCATCCCTGGACATGTTACATGTCTATACAACACCATCCCTGGACATGTTACATGTCTATACAACACCATCCCTGGACATGTTACATGTAAGGACAACACCATCCCTGGACATGTTACATGTCTCTACAACACCTACAACACCATCCCTGAACATGTTACATGTAAGGACAACACCATCCCTGGACATGTTACATGTCTCTACAACACCTACAACACCATCCCTGGACATGTTACATGTCTCTACAACACCTACAACAACATCCCTGGACATGTTACATGTAAGGACAACACCATCCCTGGACATGTTACATGTCTCTACAACACCATCCCTGGACATGTTACATGTCTCTACAACACCATCCCTGGACATGTTACATGTCTCTACAACACCTACAACACCATCCCTGGACATGTTACATGTAAGGACAACACCATCCCTGGACATGTTACATGTAAGGACAACACCATCCCTGGACATGTTACATGTAAGGACAACACCATCCCTGGACATGTTACATGTAAGGACAACACCATCCCTGGACATGTTACATGTCTCTACAACACCATCCCTGGACATGTTACATGTCTCTACAACACCATCCCTGGACATGTTACATGTAAGGACAACACCATCCCTGGACATGTTACATGTCTCTACAACACCATCCCTGGACATGTTACATGTCTATACAACACCATCCCTGGACATGTTACATGTCTCTACAACACCATCCCTGGACATGTTACATGTAAGGACAACACCATCCCTGGACATGTTACATGTCTCTACAACACCATCCCTGGACATGTTACATGTCTCTACAACACCATCCCTGGACATGTTACATGTCTATACAACACCATCCCTGGACATGTTACATGTCTCTACAACACCATCCCTGAACATGTTACATGTAAGGACAACACCATCCCTGGACATGTTACATGTCTCTACAACACCTACAACACCATCCCTGGACATGTTACATGTCTCTACAACACCTACAACACCATCCCTGGACATGTTACATGTAAGGACAACACCATCCCTGGACATGTTACATGTCTCTACAACACCATCCCTGGACATGTTACATGTCTCTACAACACCATCCCTGGACATGTTACATGTCTCTACAACACCATCCCTGGACATGTTACATGTAAGGACAACACCATCCCTGGACATGTTACATGTAAGGACAACACCATCCCTGGACATGGTACATGTAAGGACAACACCATCCCTGGACATGTTACATGTCTATACAACACCATCCCTGGACATGTTACATGTCTATACAACACCATCCCTGGACATGTTACATGTAAGGACAACACCATCCCTGGACATGTTACATGTCTCTACAACACCATCCCTGGACATGTTACATGTCTCTACAACACCATCCCTGGACATGTTACATGTAAGGACAACACCATCCCTGGACATGTTACATGTCTCTACAACACCATCCCTGGACATGTTACATGTCTATACAATACCATCCCTGGACAGGTTACATGTCTCTACAACACCATCCCTGGACATGTTACATGTAAGGACAACACCATCCCTGGACATGTTACATGTTACATGTCTATACAACACCATCCCTGGACATGTTACATGTTACATGTCTATACAACACCATCCCTGGACATGTTACATGTAAGGACAACACCATCCCTGGACATGTTACATGTCTCTACAACACCATCCCTGGACATGTTACATGTAAGGACAACACCATCCCTGGACATGTTACATGTCTCTACAACACCATCCCTGGACATGTTACATGTAAGGACAACACCATCCCTGGACATGTTACATGTCTCTACAACACCATCCCTGGACATGTTACATGTCTATGCAACACCATCCCTGGACATGTTACATGTCTATACAACACCATCCCTGGACATGTTACATGTAAGGACAACACCATCCCTGGACATGTTACATGTCTCTACAACACCATCCCTGGACATGTTACATGTCTATACAACACCATCCCTGGACATGTTACATGTCTATACAACACCATCCCTGGACATGTTACATGTCTCTACAACACCATCCCTGGACATGTTACATGTAAGGACAACACCATCCCTGGACATGTTACATGTCTCTACAACACCATCCCTGGACATGTTACATGTCTATACAACACCATCCCTGGACATGTTACATGTCTCTACAACACCATCCCTGGACATGTTACATGTCTCTACAACACCATCCCTGGACATGTTACATGTCTCTACAACACCATCCCTGGACATGTTACATCCTTTTGAACAAACTCCTTCAAAGTGATATTTAGCCACTGAATTTTCATTATTATTGAAAAGAGGAAATCCAGATAATTGGTGACACTGGTGAGTCACGGAACATTGATAGTGGAATAAAAGGTCAAAGGTTTTAGTCATTTTTTCCCCCCATTTTTTAAATAATTCATTTCTCCAGATTTCTCTCATTATTTTGCATCACGCTCTACTTCTGATTGGCTCCAGGGGCGCAGTACTGCACCTATCCGGGGTATGTGACAATAAAACATACTGTATGTAGTATATTTAAGCAATAAGGCACCAGGGGGTGTGGTATATTGGCCATATACCACAAACCCCCAAGGTGCCTTAACGCAATTATAAACTGCTTACCAACGTAATTAGAACAAGTAACAATACATGTTTTGTCATACCCGTGGTATACTGCCTGATATAACATGGCTTTCAGCCAATCAGCACTCAGAGCTCGAACCACCCAGGTAATAAACACTGACATTAACCCAAACATTAAGAACACCTTCCTAATATTGAGTAGTTCAGTTCTCTGACACGAACCGGTGCACTTGGCACCTACTACCGTACCCCGTTCAAAGGCACTTCAGTCTTTTGTCTTGCCTATTCACCCTCTGAATGGGCACACACACACACAATCCATGTCTCAACTGTCTCAAGTCTTAAAAATCCTTCTTTAACCTGTCCCCCCCCTCCTTCATCAACACTTAAAGAAGTGGATTTAACCAGTGACATCAACAAGTATCATAGCTTCACCTGGATAGTCTATGTCACGGAAAGAGCAGGTGTTCATCATGTTTTGCACACTCAGTATATATAAATTAATCTGCAGAAATTCTGAATCCCTCAAAAAAAAAAAAAATGACTGTGTCACTGGTTTCATTTAAAGCTTTAATGATGTTACGCTCAGTAAATCAATGGTTTCCATGTGGGATTCGGTAATGTTGCACAACCCAGTAGACTTGCTACATCTGTGCATTAGCTGCTTTCAGAGATGTGGTGAACACGTGAAGTACAATACAATTTAAACACATATACAAGGGTTAAATAAAAGACAATCATCATATCGACTTCTTTCCAAGACACGAAAAACAACACGATAGAAAATACTGAGGGTGTCATTGACGTTTAGCTCAGAGATCGTTTTTTTTTAACATACAGTAGGTGATCCACTTCATGGGAAAAGGCCAAGTTCGGCAAGGCTATCTCACATCGTGTGAGATCATTGTCTATCTACTCCACTCCCAGCAATTATTAACCCACATTAGAATTAAGGTTACATTACGACAAGCCACACTTACTGTTAAGACACCGCTAAAGATCTGATCTGACTTGTGGAAATGTGTGGGACTTACAAGCCAGAGTTTCAGGAGAGGGGTGCTGTGGTCGGGGTCAGGCCTAACTGTACACTTCAGGCCTGGTTTGAGTGGGCAGCTGGGGAACCAGTATGTGTCAGCGTCACACCTCAGCCCCACACATGTTCCAGTGCAGGCAGATGATTAAATCTGTACTGTAGCACAGGATTAATAGAGTTGGCTGTTGGCGAGGGAAAGTCACTGTCATTTCAGACTGAACTGTTTCTTCTCACGAAAACAATGAGAGTGGGCACCACAGGGTAAACACTGTTCACTGTTATACAGTTCAGGGACCAGCACTGTTGTTCTTGGCCAAACAACGGCTACAGTTACTGTGTTGCTATGTCTAAACTCACTGATAGTTTCTACATATTACATACAGGTTGACAATCAGACTACCACAACCCTCATTGATTTCCTAATAAACCATGTGACACTCTAAATACAGATGCAGTATGTACTGTATGCACTGTAATTTGCATCTTATAGAATACATCGAATTTGGAAAGTTCTGTCTGTGTCAGTATTCTAGAGCTTTCTGTTTTTATGCTTTGTGGGCGGGGTCAACTAAGACAAGTAGTCAAGCACCGCCCACTTCTCCCTGATCACACAGAACCATGGCATCCTGTAAACAACATCTTAATGTCAACGATATGTAGGCCACATTATCTAAGGATTTAAGACTTTTATCTCAGTGTGAAACTGCGATTGATCTTGAAAACACACATGGGGTGCGAGGTTGTTCAGAGTGAGGAAGGAGGAATCATAACTATAGGCCACACATGGCAATGCCATTTAGTCCAAACACACACGCACGCACGCACACACACACACGCACGCACGCACGCACGCACGCAGGCAGGCACACACACACACACACACACACACACACACACACACACACACACACACACACACACACACACACACACACACACACACACACACACACACACACACACACACACACACACACACACACAGATGCTGTGTGCATGTTACTGTCACAGGAGGTTGGTGGCACCTTAATTGGTTAATGACTGGAGCAGAAAAAGTGGAATGGAATCAAATACATCAAACACATTGTTTCCATGGTTTCCATGGTTTCCATTGTTTCCAGGTGTTTGATGCCATTCCATTTGCTCCGTTCCAGACATTTTTTATGAGCCGTCCTCCCCTCAGCAGCCTCCTGTGGTTACTGTATACAGAAACACAATATTTACAGTTGGTCTATTCCTGTCGTTATATGAGGAATCGTTCAAGTTAAACCACAACTTGTTTTGCCCTGAGCCGTGTCACTTCCCTTGTGTTTTTCCCCATGCAGTGCACGGTACACACAGGAAGTATCGCAGCAGAAGAGTCCCTGTCACAGTTTCCACACTCTTCAGAAAACCACAGGGGGCTAAATGTGTCAGCCAACCACACCAATAACAGGATGATAGGGTCTCAAAATACAGTATCTATTATTCAACGCTCTTTCAGATATATTTACAGAACTGCTTTGATCATGTACTTGGTTACCCTTTGGTATGTGTTTCTGTATACTGTGACATAGGATAGTAGAGGCCCTGCAGTCATGCATAGCATACACGCACGCACGCACGCACACACACACACACACACACACACACACACATGTGAAGTGGGGGGAGGGGGGGGGGTTGAGGAATAGAACAACTTTCAGACTAGACAGACAAGTCTAGGAGCTGGGCAAGATGAACGGTCTGCATGCCAGGAATTACTGGACCAAATGCTACCTAGAATGAGCACACACACACACACACACACACACACACACACACACACGCACACTGTATTCTTTCACTCTCCCAGACTCCTTTTCTTTTATCTCTCTGAGTTCCTATTATAACTGACATATGCACAGCTCAAAAAAATAAAGGGAACACTTAAACAACACAAAGTCAATCACACTTCTGTGAAATCAAACTGTCCACTTAGGAAGCAACACTGATTGACAATAAATTGCACATGCTGTTGTGCAAATGGAATAGACAACAGGTGGAAATTATAGGCAATTAGCAAGACACCCCCAATAAAGGAGTGGTTCTGCAGGTGGTGACCACAGACCACTTCTCAGTTCCTATGCTTCCTGGCTGATGTTTTGGTCACTTTTGAATGCTGGCGGTGCTTTCACTCTAGTGGTAGCATGAGACGGACTCTACAACCAACACAAGTGGCTCAGGTAGTGCAGCTCATCCAGGATGGCACATCAATGCGAGCTGTGGCAAGAAGGTTTGCTGTGTCTGTCAGCGTAGTGTCCAGAGCATGGAGGTGCTACCAGGAGACAGGCCAGTACATCAGGAGACGTGGAGGAGGCCGTAGGAGGGCAACAACCCAGCAGCAGGACCGCTACCTCCGCCTTTGTGCAAGGAGGAGCAGGAGGAGCACTGCCAGAGCCCTGCAAAATGACCTCCAGCAGGCCACAAATATGCATGTGTCAGTTCAAAAGGTCAGAAACAGACTCCATGATGGTGGTATGAGGGCCCGACGTCCACAGGTGGGGGTTGTGCTTACAGCCCAACACCGTGCAGGACGTTTGGCATTTGCCAGAGAACACCAAGATTGGTAAATATCCCACTGGCGCCCTGTGCTCTTCACAGATGAAAGCAGGTTCACACTGAGCATGTGACAGACGTGAGAGTCTGGAGACACCGTGGAGAACGTTCTGCTGCTTGCAACATCCTCCAGCATGACCGGTTTGGCGGTGGGTCATTCATGGTGTGGGGTGGCATTTCTTTGGGGGGGCCGCACAGCCCTCCATGTGCTCGCCAGAGGTAGCCTGACTGCCATTAGGTACCGAGATGAGATCCTAAGACCCCTTGTGAGACCATTTGCTGGTGCGGTTGGCCCTGGGTTCCTCCTAATGCAAGACAATGCTAGACCTCATGTGGCTGGAGTGTGTCAGCAGTTCCTGCAAGAGGAAGGCATTGATGCTATGGACTGGCCCGCCCGTTCCCCAGACCTGAATCCAATTGAGCACATCTGGGACATCATGTTTCGCTCCATCCACCACCGCCACGTTGCACCACAGACTGTCAAGGAGTTGGTGGATGCTTTAGTCCAGGTCTGGGAGGACATCCCTCAGGAGACCATCCACCACCTCATTGAGCCTCATTTTGACTTGTTTTAAGGACATTACATCAAAGTTGGATCAGCTTGTAGTGTGGTTTTCCACTTTAATTTTGAGTGTGACTCCAAATCCAGACCTCCATGGGTTGATAAATTCCATTGATAATTTTTGTGTGATTGATTTTGTTGTCAGCACATTCAACTATGTAAAGAAAAAAGTATTTAATAAGAATATTAAGAATATTTCATTCATTCAGATCTAGGATGTGTTATTTTAGTGTTCCCTTTATTTTTTTGAGCAGTGTATATATATAGACCAAGTGACCGACGCAGAGCTGGCCCTCAGTAGTAAAGCCTGTTATAACTAAAAAAATATATATATATCTATATATATATATATATATAGACCCAGTGACCGATACAGAGCTGGCCCTCAGTAGGAAAGCCTATTAAAAGGAAAAGGGAAGAATGGAGAGGCTGAAAATAGAAAGAGTTATATCCTTCTACGTCTGAATGGGGGTCTGTGAAAACAGCCAATTGTAGCTGGGAACTGTTGTTGACTGCCTCACCCCTTCTGTGGGCTCATTAGCATTCCTCACCACTTCTGTGGGCTCCTTAGCCTTCCTCATCACTGCTGTGGGCTCCTTAGCCTTCCTCACCACTGCTGTGGGCTCCTTAGCCTTCCTCACCACTTCTGTGGGCTCATTAGCCTTTCTCACCACCTCTGTGGGCTCATTAGCCTTCCTCACCACTTCTGTGGGCTCATGAGCATTCCTCACCACTTCTGTGGGCTCATTAGCCTTTCTCACCAATTCTGTGGGCTAATTAGCCTTCCTCCGATGTGGAACGATCCACCGGGCTCTCAACTGGGCCTGACACACATGAGCACTGTAAAACTCAGACAGCTGAGCGATCACCAACTTATTAACTAACCTTATAGCTATTCGGGGGGCGGCAGGTTAGCCTAGTGGTTAGAGCGTTGGACTAGTAACCCACTGTTCCTAGATATAAAGTAAAAATATAAAATAAATAAATAAATACATTCTAAAGTCAGAACACAGACGTCCTTTGATACAAGGGCATTGCTAAGAATAATAACACCAATTGAAATAGGATACAGATAAATATGAATGGGAGTATGCAGACACTCCCACAATATCAATAGAAATCAAGGAGATAGTGTGACAACACGCTGGCCTCATAATAAATAAATAACTATGTGAAGTAGTAGCACTGTGCAGTAGACTAGTCTTTACATCTAGATTCAGAGTAGTGTTATGTTGACCATCAATCAGTCCTGGCCTGGAGGGGAACTGCTGTACAGTAGAGAGGCCCGACTGACCGCATGCCAATGGCTAACTTACTGATATACAGTAAGCCCTGGTCTGTGTGATTCACTGAGGACCGTGCACGGGCAGCTCATCTACATTATGGCCCTCTTGGAAGAGCTCCAGTACGCTGTCCCTCTCTAGCAAATCACATGGTCTTTACTAGGCCTGTTTAATGACAAACAATGGGGAGTTATTTCCTTATTGATGTGAATAGCACTTATCCAGTCAGACATCCTCTGAATAGGACCAGTGATAATCAGGAGTGATAATCAGGCTCCCTTTGTCACAAGGCTTTTCTGATCTTAACTTTGTGAATAATATGTGAATTTACATTTTGACTTTTTGGTTTCACTCTGTGTGTTCTTTCCTAGAAATAGATAAATCATTGACAACTCAGTATGAAGAAAGAAAGAACACAATAGGTACAATTGTCCATAATTAATAAAATCAACATAAAGCTCAAATTTATTAAGTGGAAGTCTATACATCTGATTCTCTTACAGCACAGCAACCACTCCTTGTAGTCCAATAAGTGTCTGTTTGTTTCCTGGAATAGTCATTACATTAATTTCAAAAAGACTACAAAAGACAAGGCAGAAAGATCACTCGATCAGCATTGGGAGATTACATCTGTTGAGAACTATAACACTCAAGAGATGTGTAATGTGAAAGCTCAGTTGTGGGTGATAGAACGAAAGGGAAAAGGCTGTGCTCATACATTTGACTCTGGTCTGGTATTCCGCTGTGACAACACGGAGAGCAGGAAACATCATCACTTCCTGTTTTGTGAACTCTGGTACAATGTAAAACGTTAAGACGAAATGTGATGCAGATTATCTCAGATGGAACCCCTTCCCCCCGCTGCCCCGTTAGACTGTACCTTGTCACGTCTATTCTCTTTTTAGCAATGCTCCATAATGACCAATAATGTGTCATGTTTGCAATTATCCTTAATGATCATCATTGTGCAGGGAACTTATTTACAAGGGCTTATTTATGATGAGTTCAAAATAGATTTCTATTAAGAAAAATACCCTGATCATATGACGTGGATACCATGGAGACTGGTAATGCTCCCTACTTTGGTAACCATTTGGTGATTATGTAGGCCTGCCGAGTTCTGTCTAAGGTCTTCGAAAGCCAAGTTAACAAACAGATCACCGACCATTTTGAATACCACCGTGCCTTCTCCGCTATGCAATCTGGTTTCCGAGCTGGTCATGGGTGCACCTCAGCCACGCTCAAGGTCCTAAACAATATCATAACTGCCATTGATAAAAGACAATACTGTGCAGTCGCATTCATCGACCTGACAAGGCTTTCGACTCTGTCAATCATCACAACCTTATCGGCAGACTCAACGGCCTTGATTTCTCAAATGACTGCCTCGCCTGGTTCACCAACTACTTCTCAGACAGAGTTCAGTGTGTCAAATAGGAGGGCCTGTTGTCCGGACCTCTGGCAGTGTCTATGGGGGTGCCACAGGGTTCAATTCTCGGGCCGACTCTTCTCTCTGTATACACCAATGATGTCGCTCTTGCTGCTGGTGATTCTCTGATCCACCTCTATGCAGACGACACCATTCTGTATACCTCTGGCCCTTCTTTGGACACTGTGTTAACAAACTTCCAGATGAGCTTCAATGCCATACAACTCTCCTTCCGTGGCCTCCAACTGCTCTTAAATGCAAGTAAAATTAAATGCATGCTTTTCAACCGATTGCTGCCTGCACCTGCCCACCCGTCCAGCATCACTACTCTGGATGGTTCTGACTAAGAATATGTGGACAACTACAAATATCTGGGTTTCTGGTTAGACTGTAAACTCTTGTTCCAGACTCACATTAAGCATCTCCAATCCAAAAAGTAAATCTAGAATTGGCTTCCTATTTCGCAACAAAGCATCCTTCACAAATGCTGCCAAACATACCCTTGTAAAACTGACCATCCTACCGATCCTTGACTTCGGCAATGTCATTTACAAAATAGCCTCCAACTCTCTACTCAGCAAATTGGATGCAGTCTATCACAGTGCCATCCGTTCTGTCACCAAAGCCCCATATACTAGCCACCACCGGACCTGTATGCTCTCGTTGGCTGGCCCTCGCTTCATATTTGTTACCAAACCCACTGGCTCCAGGTCATCTATAAGTCTTTGCTAGGTGAAGCCCCGCCTTATCTCAGCTCACTGGTCACCATAGCAGCACCCACTCGTAGCACACGCTACAGCAAGTATATTTCACTGGTAACCCCCAAAGCCTTTTCCTCCTTTGGCTGCCTTTCCTTCCAGTTCTCTGCTGCCAATGACTGGAACAAATTGCAAAAATCCCTGAAGCCAGAGACTCATATCTCCCTCACTAACTTTAAGCATCAGCTGTCAGAGCAGCTCACAGATCATTTCACCTGTACATAGCCCATCTGTAAATAGCCCATCCAACTACCTCATCCCCATATAACATTTTGCTCCTTTGCACTCCAGTATTTCTACTTGCACATTCATCTTCTGCACATCTATCACTCCAGTGTTTAATTGCTAAATTGTAATTACTTCGCCACTACGGCCTATGTATTGCCTTACCTTCCTAATCTTACCTCATTTGTACACACTGTATATATATTTTTTCTATTGTGTTATTGACTGTACGTTTGTTTATTCCATGTGTAACTCCGTGGTGTTGTTTGTGTCGCACTGCTTTGCTTTATCTTGGCCAGGTCACAGTTGTAAATGAGACCTTGTTCTCAGCTAGTCTACCTGGTTAAATAAAGGTGAAATAAAAATAAAATAAAAAACTTGCTGAGTGAATCAACCTCAGTGCATTTTTAATATAGTACGGTTTCTGCCAACATGGTGACATCCTGTAGCTGAGCCAATGCAAACACACTAGACAATTGACTAGTCTGACTGATGTTCATGTTTTTTACCTAGAGCTGCAGAAGATGGAGAGCCGAGAGTGAGCCTGCAACAGGGAGAAGTCCTGTCAGCGAGGGAAAGCTCTCCTCTCTCTCTCTTATCTGCTGCACTTTATGGGCCGTTGCCATGGGGACACAATGATGCTAAGGAGAGGGAGGGAAGGGTTTCCCGCCTCCGCCCAAACCAAAAGAGGAAAATACCACAACAATTTACTGGTCTTAAGCAATGATGTACCACCCCTATATGTATTTTAAACTTGCATCTTCCCTTACTCCCATCTCTTATCTGAAATGCTGGCCTGCATGATTTAACTTCACATTATATCAAATCAAAGTTTATTGGTTGCATACACAGTTTTACAGATGTTAGGTGCAGCGAAATGGTTATGTTTTTAGCTCCAACATTGCAGGAATATCTAGCAATACAATAACAATGCACACATAATCTAAAAGTTACAAAAAATAACAAGAAATTAAGACATATCAGAATTAGCAATATCAGAGTCCGGAATATACATAAATATATATGAATGTGAATGGTGTGTATTGACCAATGATGTATATAAACCCTTGCAGATTCTATGTATTGGCCATTGAGAGGCTTTGAAGCCACCGGTCGGCCATATTGGTACTCCCCAGTAGGAGCAGTACTCCATAGTAATGAATAGAATTCTATTGTATTTCAAGTAAATGTTTCAAGGACAAAATGACATGTATTTAAAGCTGCAATATGTAACTTTTTGGGCGACTCAACCAAATTCACATAGAAATGTGTGTTATAGATCTGTCATTCTCATTGAAAGCAAGTCTAATAAGTGGTAGATTGGTTCTACTGTACGTGTGCCATTTCTATGCTTCCCATTTTGGTATTGTGGCTTTTACTTTTGGTTTTGCACACCAGCTTCAAACAGCTGAAAATACAATATTTTTGGTAATGGAAAAGATATTTAGATGGTACAATGATTCTATACACTATACTATACCATACATAAACTGAAATTAGGCAAACTATTCACATTTTTGCAGCCAGGAAACGGTGGAGTGATTGGCTATAACCAATAGTGCAAAAAAGGTTATGTTTTCACCTTCTAGACGTTGAACAGGGTATGGCTCGGATGGCTGAAGTCCTTGATGATCTTCTTGGCCTTTCTGTGACACTGAGTGCTGTAGATGTCCTGGAGGGAACTTAATAGATTATTACTGTTCAGAAAACTATCAGAAACCTATTGCATCGCCAAAATGCTGGACATTTCCTCACATACAAAGAATTCGGAAAGTATTCAGACCCCTTGACTTTTTCCACATTTTGTTACATTACAGCCCTATTTGAAAATGAATAAAATAAAATTATCATACATTTACACACAATACCCCATAATGACAAAGTGAAAACAGGGTTTTAGATTTTTTTTGCAAATGTATTACAAATAAAAACAGAAATACCTTATTTGCATAAGTATTCAGACCCTTGCTATTAGACTTGAGCTCAGGTGCATCCTTTTTCCATTGATCACCCTTGAGATGTTTCTACAACTTGATTGGAGTCCACCTGGGATCAATTCAAATGATTGGACATGATTTGGAAAGGCACACACCTGTCTATAAGGTCCCACAGTTGACCGTGCATGTCAGAGCAAAAACCAAGTCATGAGGTCGAAGGAGTTGTTTGTCAAGAGCTCCAAGACAGGATTGTGTCGAGACACAGATCTGGGGACGGGTACCAAAACAGTGGCCTCCATCATTCTTAACTGGAAGAACTACCAGGAAGACTTCCCCTGAGCAATCAGGGGACAAGGGCCTTGATCAGGGAGCTGACCAAGAACCCAATGGTCAATATGACAAAGCTCCCGAACCTTCCAGAAGGACAACCATCTCTGCAGCACTCCACCTATCAGGCCTTTATGGTAGAGTGGCCAGACGGAAGCCACTCCTCAGTAAAAGGCACATTGCAGTCCGCTTGGAGTTTGCCAAAAGACACCTAAAGGACTCTCAGACCATGAGAAACAATATTCTCTGGTCTGATGAAAACAAGATTGAACACTTTGGCCTGAATGCCAAGCGTCACATCTGGAAGAAACCTGGCACCATCCCTACGGTGAAGCATGGTGGTGGCAGCATCATGCTGTGGGGATGTTTTTCAGTGGCAGGGACTGGGAGACTAGTCAGGATCGAGGGGAAAGATGAATGGAGCAAAGTACAGAGAGATCCCTGATGAAAACCTGCTCCAGAGTGCTCAGGACCTCAGACTGGGCAAAGGTTCACCTTTCATCAGGACAACGACCCTAAGCACACAGCCAAGACATGATCTGCAGAGAAGAATGGGAGAAACTCCCCAAATACAGGTGTGCCAACCTTGTAGTGTCATACCCAAGAAGACTTGAGGCTGTAATCACTGCCAAAGGTGCTTCAACAAAGTACTGAGGAAAGGGTCTGAATATTTATGTAAATGTTATATTTCCGTTTTTTAAATTTTTAATACATTTGCAAAAATGTATAAAACCTGTTTTTGCTTTGTCATTATGAGTGATTGTGTGTAGATTGATGAGGGGAAAAAAACGATTTAATCCATTTTAGAACTCCAGAGGCTGTATAGACTAATGGCTGACAGACCGGATAGACTAATGCTTGAGAGTGAATCCCTGGACTGGACCCGAGTCAGAAAGTAGGACAGATGACATAACAACCTTTGGGTTAGGGTTATTGTGCACAGCGCATTTGGGCGGAAGTGTCTAGGAACGAGATTAGTCACGTAGCAGCCTACTGCAGAAACACTAACCTATTAGTCCAGCAGATATACCCAAATATATCCTAGATCATGCACTTCATGATAAAAGTATCAAACTTGGTACATTATTACTAGATACTTTAAGGAACATTTTAAAGATTGGAGGCAGTCTGGAAAACTTGTCAGTCAACCAGGGTGGCCATTTTAATAAAATGGCTGCCATTCAGATGTTCTTTTAGAAGAAAATAGGGTAAAATAATTCCAAACAAAATCAAAATGACTTTTTAATGTTATCTACCCACTAAATAAACATTAATGGGGGTTCATATTGAGGTCATTTTGATGATAGTCCAACTACTAAACCAAAAAAAATGGCATGTCTTAAGAAGTATTTTTTGGCTATAGTGCTTCCAGAGGAAGTTTGGAACTCGGTAGCGGGTGATGCAACTGAGGACAGAAGATTTTTACACACTAAATGCTTCAGCACTCGGTGGTCCCATTCTCTGTGAGCTTGTGCGGTCTACCACTTTGTGGCTGAGCCTAGACGTTTCCACTTCACAATAACAGCACTTACAGTTGACTGGGACAGCTTTAGCAGGGCAGAAATTTGACGAACGGACTTGTTGGAAATGTGACATCATATGATGGTGCCACGTTGAAAGTAAATGAGTTCTTAAGTAAGGCCAGTCTACTGCCAATGTTTGTCTATGAAGATTGCATGGCTGTGTGTTTGATTTTATACACCTGTTTTATACAACAACGGGTGTGGCTGAAATAGTAGAATCCGCTAATTTGAAGGGATGTCCACATACTTTTGTATATATACAGTAGTGTATGATATTCTGTTTTGTGTCAATTTTAAGAAATGTGACAGGAAACCTGCCCTGTACACTCTTAGAAAAAGGGTTCCAAAAGGGTTCTTCCGCTGTCCATATAGAAGAACCCTTTTTGGTTCCAAGTAGAAACATTTTTGGTTCCAGGTAGAAGTCTTTGTAAAGTGTTCTAGATGGAACTCAAAAAGGGTTCTACCTGGAACCAAAAATGGTTATTCAAAGGGTTCTCCTGTGGGGACAGCCGAAGAACACTTTTAGATTATTTTTTTCTAAGTGTACACATCACTTTAGGTAAAATCCCATAGGAATGCATTACGTCAAGCAGAAAGACTGGTAACCCATGATAACAAAATGTTTTTATGATGAGACCTTTCAGCCTTCACAAGTAATGAAAAGTCTAAATAAAGATATTTAGCTATAGCGTCATTGCAGATTTAACCTATCAGTGCTGTAGTGTTATTTTGGGGGGTTCCAGAGAGCAAAATAATTAATTTCATTTCTCAATCAATGTTTGCACTGTACCTACTGAATAATATAATTTGATATGCATAAAATGCATCATCCAAATGCAGTATCTGCATATGCCTACACATATTGACAAAGACATGTTTGTATTTTTAATACCCTCAAACACCAAATTAGGCCTACATCATTTCAAAATATGCCATCAAGCACTTTCAATTGAAAAATTATAATTCTTCTTGTTTTACGGGTGAAACGTCCAAGTTGGATCTGAATGGCCAACCAAAACCAATTGATCTCACTCAGTTTCATGGGAATATGCATTTAAATCTGCTTGAGTGATAGTAACTCCTCTTTGTGTGTGAATTTCAGAGCAGATGGTGTTAACAAGCTACAGACGACCTGAATTGTTTCCAACAAAGCACATTGATCCTATGGCGCATGCCGCATCATGAGAAAAAAAACATTACCATTTAGCACAATCATCATTAAATCTCAGAAGAAATGACGTGGCAGACCGCTACTCCGGAGCCAATCAGATCCCTAGGGCGATATTGGGCAGGATTCACATAACCATATCTGCATAAATAATTGTTTTATTCTTTATTTAACTAGGCAAGTCAGTTAAGAACAAATTCTTATTTTCAATGACGGCCTAGGAACAGTGGCCTCTCTGATCCTATGCATGCCTGTTCAGGGGCAGAACGACAGATTTGTACCTTGTCAGCTCGGGGATATGAACTTGCAACCTTTCAGTTACTAGTCTAACGAGGGGGTCTGGAGAACACAATAAGTATGCTATATAAATTTATTTTGTAAAATATTTTGTATAAAAGTGGTGAAAAAGTGTCCCTAAATTTCATCCAAATGTTCAGTATTTTACATTTATTAACCACTTAAAACTGTGAAATTAGTTTTCTCTAAAGTCTACAGATTGCAATGATAAATGGACAAAATCTGTGATGGCACTACAGCCAAAACTACTTCTTTATACATGCCCTAGCCATGTGAAATTTGGTGGGTCTATCACAAAGTCCACAGTTTGTTCGCGTAGCCACTGAAATATGGTCAAAAGAATCTCAATATGACCCCTATTAAGGTCTTAAGAGTACTTTATAATCAGAATTACTGTCTATATCGTCTGTGGTGTTTATTTAGTGGGTATGTAACAGTTTAACTATCGTCCCGGGCTCGAACCAGGGACCCTCTGCACACACCAACAACAGTTACCCACGAAGCATCGTTACACATCGCGCCACAAAAGCCACGGCCCTTGCAGAGCAAGGGGAACAACTACTTCAGGTCTCAGCGCGAGTGACATCACCGATTGAAACGCTATTAGCGCGCACCACCGCTAACTAGCTAGCCATTTTACATCGGTTACAGGTACACAACATTAAAAAGTCATTTTGATATTGATTTAAATTATTTGACTCTATTTATCCTAATAGAAGGTGTGAATGGTGAACATTTTAATAAAATGGTTGACTGTAAAAGGGTTTCAAGACTGCACTCAATCTTTAAAATGTTCCTTAAGGTATCAATTATTAGTGTACCAAGTTTGATACTTTTATCATAAAGTGCACGATTATTTCACCTATCCACTGGACTACATGGGAAGACTTCTGCCAGACTCTAACTTCTTTCTCTTTTCATGCAGTCAAAAAACATTTGATGGCATTAGAAGAGATGTGACCGCTTTGTTTTGGCCTATTTTCCCATCGCAAACACAAAATCAAGGAAGTCTGCCAGGAACCTCTGACCCAGATAAACAGATTGAAATAGGGAGCATGCTCAGTTGAGACATCGCTGGTCGAAGGCTTTATTGCGCCCTCGGTTTGACTTCAGAGAACCGCCATAGAAAACAAAACAGAGGCAGAACAGAACAGATCTCTATCGGATCGATCACTGTTACTTGTGTTTAAAAATAAAAACATTTTACTCACATATTATCCTAAAGATTGCAGTAAAGTTATATTGAGCTCTTCATAATTCTTCCACTGTTTGAGCTACAAACGCGGGGCAACCCCCAGCACCACTTTCTCACCTAATCAGCATATTGCTCCCATGCAACAGTAGATAGTATCTAATAAATGGATAGTGCCGAGTAAGGGACTCTCGTGTATTGAACAAGAAAACCCCCTCTGCAATAGAGTAGGATTTGGCACCCAATAGCGTACATAAAGAAAGCTTATGCGATCACAGGTTTAGTGATATACTGTACTGTGTAATGAAATATTTTGTGCATCCTACAAATCTGTCATGAACAATTTAATGTAATACGATTTGATTTGGGGACAAAGTGCCCAAGAATAGAATAAGCCACCTGATTTGCGCAAAACATCTTGCACCACCTTGTACATCTCACAATGCATATTTCATTGAGTGAGTCTTCCTAAAAATATGTTGACATTTTGTGGAAGGAAATGTTTCTGCGGCCATTTAAATAAATTGACACATTTTACTTCTTAAAGTTTAGATTAAATATCATTGACCTGTCACCGAGCCGCGTGAAATGTCTTTGTGTTGTGATCTATTGCATTACGATGCTGCTACTCTCTGTTTATCATATATGCATAGTCACTTTACCAGTGCTCCAGCACATTGGCTAACCGGGCTATCTGCATTGTGTCCCACCACCAGCCAACCCCTCTTTTACGCTACTGCTACGCTCTGTTCATCAAATATGCATAGTCACTTTAACCATGTCTACATGTACATACTACCTCAATCAGCCTGACTAACCGGTGTCTGTATGTAGCCTCGCTACTGTTATAGCCTCGCTACTGTATATAGCCTCACTACTGTATATAGCCTGTGTTTTTACTGTTGTTTTATTTCTTTACCTACCTATTGTATACCTAATACATTTTTTTCACTATTGGTTAGAGCCTGGAAGTAAGCATTTCACTGTAAGGTGACTTGTTGTATTCAGCGCACATGACAAATAAACTTTGATTTGATTACAACAATTCTTTATTTTTAAAAGTAGTCTATTTACAATAATTCTCATTAGCATAGTTTTAATGGCCCCTTGGAATGTATGTGCATCAAATGCCACTCAACATTTCGCGACATTGACTGTATGTTTGTTTTACTCCATGTGTAACTCTGTGGTGTTGTTTGTGTCGCACTGCTTTGCTTTATCTTGGCCAGGTCGCAGTTGTAAATGAGAACTTGTTCTCAACTAGCCTACCTGGTTAAATAAAGCTGAAATAAATAAATAAACAAATAAAATCAGCATTGCTTTGGGTGCAGACATGAGTTATTTCCTCAAAACCTGCTGGATCTGAGCAGGTCTCTCACATTTATTGCCGAGCTCTGCTCAGTTTAGTATTACCCCCCCTCCCCGGGAAAATCCTAATAAGGACAAGGAAGTGGAAACCCACCGGAACTGATCCTTGTGAAGGCAAGACCTTATATGGCATGTCGTGGCTGGGGTTTCCGGCAATGGCGGTGCGCTGCATAGATAGGACGTTTACTCCGAAAACCACGGCAAAGCAGCAGCAACCGTTGTGTATTTCTAGATTTAAACTATTTTTGTTATAATATGTGAAATCTATGAATATTGCAGAATATGTTGATAAACAGTCTCCAGCTCTCCCCATTTACTCCGACAAGCCTTCGGTGTCCTCAACTGCTCTGTCTAAATATGGTCTTCCTCCTGTCCTTATTTGGACATCTACGTCACGGCAAAAGGCTTTATAAAGTGGTGGGAATCCTCAGCCTAGTGAAACAGCCCTCGGAGTTTAACAGAGCCCATGTCAGTACAGAGCAGGAAGCACCGTAGTACGTTAGCGAAATTATTCGTACCAAACACGTGAACTAAAAGCGAAAAAGTTCATCAAAAGGGAAAACACAACAACTACACATTTCTTTATTACAAATCGGGATAACTAGAAGAAGAAAAACATGTTTTAATTCCTACCGTTATGGGAATGAATGAACCACAAGATCGTTATTGAAGACTGGGAACTTTTGCGAAATTGAATGCAGCAAAGTCTTGCAGATCTTACAGCATTGGATTCCTCAGACCATCCTCCTCAACAAGAGCAGCAGCAGCATATTCAGCTGGCTGGTAATCTCCTCTCACCTGAGACGAAAAGCTGCAGCGTCAGCTGCGTCTCCACCTCCTCTGTTTCTCCATACAGTCAGAGCACCGGCAGCACAGCACCATGGCTGCAGCCAAGACAGAGATGCTCCCCTCAGCCCTGCAGATCTCAGACCCACTGGGCTTCTCCTACTCTCCCATGGACAGCTACCCCAAGCTGGAGGAGATGATGTTGCTCCACTCAACAGGGACCCCCTTCTTGACTGCCTCTGCACCAGACGGTGTAGGCTTTGGTACCGGGGAGCCAGGAGACTCATACAACCATCTGACTGGAGGTAAGGGCTGCTCCAACTCCTAACTCTTTATGGTTTTATACATGGCAATGCGTATAATCAATGAGGTTGCATTTCAGTTCTGACATAGCCTGCAGTCAATGCAAAAAAATATGAATAAGCTAAGAGGTTTTGATAAATAATAAATAACTTTACAAAATAATTATTACTATTATAGTGCTTAGAGCTATACTGGTATTTTTTTTAAAAATGATTTAAATGATCTTGTAATGTGTCAGCATTTGCTCCTAGTAACGTGATGTGGGGTGTATTTTGTATGAGCCAGCAGGATTGTCCTGTGCCCCCCCCCCCCCCCCCCCAACAGCAGGGGGGGGTCTGCCATCTGTAGAAAATGTCAATGTTATGTTTAACGCTCGCTGTTTGTTGTTTCAGATACATTGCATGATATCTCTATCGGCTGTGAGAAGTCTCTCATGGAGCAGACCTACTCAACCCCTCGCCTGCCTTCTGTCTCCTACTCAGGGAGGTTCACCCTGGAGCCTGCAACCAGTTGCAGCAACAGCCTGTGGCCAGAGCCATTATACAGCCTGGTCAGTGGGCTAATGGGCATGTCCCAACCACCCACCTCAGCTGCCCCATGCTCCTCTGCTGCTCCGGTCAGCTCCTCCTCCCACACCGTGAGCTGGCCCATCCAAATCGGCGACACCAGCACCACCTACTGCAGCGTCAGCCCTGACCTCTTCCCTGACTCCAACCAGTCCTTTCCCAGCCCCTCAAACAGCTCAGTCCAGTACCCACCACCCGCCTACCCCAGCAGCAAGACATGCTCCCCCAACATGTCTCTGCCCATGATACCAGACTATCTATTTCCTCAGCAGCAGGGTGAGATCAGCTTGCTGCCCCCTGACCAGAAGCCTTTCCAGTGTCAGAGCATCCAGCAGCAGCTCTCCCTCACGCCCCTCTCCACCATCAAGGCTTTCGCCACACAGACTGGTTCTCAGGACCTGAAGGGCTCCTACCAGTCTCAGCTGGTGAAGCCCAGCCGCATGCGCAAGTACCCCAACCGCCAGTGCAAGACTCCACCTCACGAGCGGCCCTACGCCTGCCCCGTGGAAACATGCGTCCGCCGATTCTCCCGTTCAGACGAGCTGACACGCCACATCCGCATCCACACGGGTCAGAAGCCCTTCCAGTGCCGCATCTGCATGCGCAACTTCAGCCGCAGTGACCACCTGACCACGCACATCCGCACGCACACGGGCGAGAAGCCCTTCCCCTGCGACATCTGCGGCCGCAAGTTTGCCCGCAGCGATGAACGAAAACGGCACACCAAGATCCACTTGAGGCAGAAGGACAAGAAGGTGGAGAAGGCAGGGTCCGCCCCCATGGCCATCCCTTCCCCAGTCTCAGGGTACTCCTCCCCCTCCACATCATACCCCTCTCCCAGCTCCTCATACCCCTCCCCAGTGCCGTCCTCATACCCCTCCCCAGTGCCGTCCTCATACCCCTCCCCAGTGCCCTCCTGCTACTCCTCCCCGGTGCACAGCTCCTATGGCTCCCCATCAGTCAACACCATGTACTCCTCAGCCTCCAGTACATTTCAAACGCACGTATCCACCTCGTACGGTTCCCCCACAAACATTTACAGCTCCCCTGTGGGCACTCCTCAGTCAGACCTGCAGTCCACCCTCTCTCCAAAGAACATTGACATCTACTAAGACTTTCATATCTTTACTTATCATTTATTTCTGTTTGAAAAGAACAAGCAAACATCATTGTTACCTTTTCGAAGGCACTTTTTCTCCCCCTGTGTTCGTACAGCACTTAATGATCATGAAACGTGACCGATAGCGACAGAGGATGGAAAGGGAACGGTTTCTCTCTTCAACTCAACCCCAGTACTTCAACGAGTCTTCTGATATGTAGAGAGCAAAGGATATTAGGATTTTGGTGGGACTTTTTGATACTGACAGCCTGAAATTCAAAAAGACTGATGATACGCAGACCGCACCGTGTATCAGTGTATCTGTGTCTTTTTTGACTTTGTAGATGATTGTTCTTTACATGGTATCATGGGAACTTGTTGGCACCATGTTTCTCTGAATACGTTTTCTCGTATGTAGTAACAATGGTGAAACCACATTTTATTGGAGAAGTACTCGAGCATGTTTACTGTAAGACACATTTGTTTCTATTGCTTTGTATATTACCCATTGGTACTCTCTTCCCTGTTCCTTTTTCAACATGGATTCATGAAAAAAATAATTTTTCATTATTAACATTTTTTGTGCCTTTTGGTGAAGCTCAGCAAACTAAACTCTGTTTGTGATTTGGATGCGTTGCATCTGAAGTAGCCTTAGAATGTGAAGTGTATTCTTCACGGATTGTAAGGGATGATTTGGAGGGAACCGAGGTCATAGCTTACACAAGAATATAAGTGAAAAAAATATATATTTTTATAATTGAAAGCGTAAATATGTACATATTCAGCAGTCAAAACGTTGTTACCTACTGAGTAGGCATGGGATTTTTGCATGTTATTTACATGCAGTTCATTATTTTGTGGTCAGTTGTAATTGTAAAACCAAGTGACTGTTTTTGGTTTCTAAAGACATTGAATGCGCTTAACTGCCAAGGATATTGGTGTACATGATATCCTTTAAGAAAAGGGATATTAATAAAATATCAATATATTATGATAAAATGGAGTTTGTATTCAAATGTTCTATATCAATATTTGCCTAATTTTAGCAAATGAAACCTCCAAAAGCACACATTAATAGTATTTGTTGAAAAGAAAATAATGTCATTTAAACTGAGCAAAAGCACATTAGTCCAGAATATGGCATTTTATGTCCAATACCACTAGATAATTTATAGAGCAGAAGCAGCGTAGTGGCGGCCCTCTTCTCCTCCCTCGCTATCTGAGAGGAGTCCGAGTTGTCGTGATGTGTGCTTCCCTGACGCTGGCTGTATCCCAAATGGCACCATATTCCCCAGGGCCCTGGTCAAAAGTAAGTAGTGTGATATACACAGTGCACAAAACATTAAGAACACCGGCTCTTTCCATGACATAGACTGACCAGGTCAATCCAGGTGAAAGCTATGATCCCTTATTGATGTCACTTGTTAAATCCACTTCAATCAGTGAAGATGAAGGGGAGGAGACGGGGTTAAAGAAGGATTTTTTTAAACCTTGAGACAATTGAGACATGGATTTTGTATGTGTGCCATTCAGAGGGTGAATGGGGAAAGACAGATTTCCGTGCCTTTGAACAGAGTACGGTAGTAGGTGCCAGGTGCAACACTGCTGGGAACTGCAACACTGCTTAGTTGAACCACCCAAAGGCCATCCAGACAACTTGACACAACTGTGGGAAGCATTGGAATCAACATGGGCCAGAATCCCTGGGGAACACTTTCCACACCTGACAAATTGAGACTGTTCCGAGGTAAAAAGTTGGGGGTGTTCAACTCAATATTAGGAACGTGTTCCTAATGTTTTCTACAGTCAGTGTATAAGGAAAAGGGTGCAATTAGGGGGACATCCGGTGTTGTAAACAGACAACAGTTTTAGGTCTCTTCCAAGCTTCTGTCAACTCTCACACACACTGTCAGCTCATAGATCCCATGTGGGATGTTGTTAGCCAATTACAGTGCCTTCACAATGTCTTCATGCACCTTGACTTATTCCACATACAGCCTGAATTTAGATTTTGTGTCACTGGCTTACACACGATACCCATAATGTCAAAGTGGAATTATGTTTTTTAGAAATGTTTACAAATTAATCAAATATGAAAAGCTGCAATTTCTTGAGTCATTAAGTATTCAACACCTTTGTTAAGGAAAGCCTAAATAAGTTTAACAAGTCACATAAGTAGCACGAACGAACTCTGTGTGAAACAATAGTGTTTAACGTGATTTTTGAACGTCTACCTCATCTCTGCACACCACACATACAATTATCTGTAAGGTTCCTCAGTTGAGATTCTCAAACGATGATTCAACCACAAAAACCAGGGTGGTTGTGCTATACCTCACAAAGAAGGGTACCTATTGGTATATTACATTATTTAACCAAGTCAGTTAAGAACAAATTCTTATTTTACAATGACGGCCTACTGGGGAACAGTGGGTTAACTGCTTTGTTCATGGGCAGAACGACAGATTTGTACCTTGTCAGCTCAGGGATTCAATCTAGCAACCTTTCGGTTACTGGACCAACACTCTAACCACTAGGCTACCCTGCCGCCTCTACAATCTAACCACTAGGCTACCCTGCCGCCTCTACAATCTAACCACTAGGCTACCTGCCGCCTCTACAATCTAACCACTAGGCTACCCTGCCGCCTCTACAATCTAACCACTAGGCTACCCTGCCGCCTCTACACTCTAACTACTAGGCTACCCTGCCGCCTCTACACTCTAACCACTAGGCTACCCTGCCGCCTCTACAATCTAACCACTAGGCTACCTGCCACCCCAGGTATAAAAAAAGAAAAAAGAATACAAAATCAGACATTGAATATCTCTTTGAGCATGGTGAAGTTATTAATTACACTTTGGATGTTGTATCAATACACCCAGTCACTACGAAGATACAGGCGTCCTTTCTAACTCAGTTGCCCGAGAGGAAGGAAACCACTCAGGGATTTCATCATTAGGCCAATCAATGGTGACTTTAAAACAATTACTGAGTTTAAATGGCTGTGATAGGAAAAATATTAGTATGGATCAACAACATGGGAGTTACTCCACAATACAAATGACAGAGTGAAAAGAAGGAAGTCTGTACAGAATAAAAATATTCCAAAAACATCCATCCTGTTTGCAACAAGGCACTAAAGTAGTACTGCAAAATATGTGGCAAAGAAACGTTTTGTCCTGAATACAAAGTGTTATGTTTGGGGCAAATCCAACACAACAAATTACTGAGTACCCCTCTTCATATTTTCAAGCATGGTGGTGGCTGCATCATGTTATAGGTATGCTTGTCAAAGGCAAAGAGTCTTTGACAAGAAATGGAATGGATCTAAGCACAGGCAAAAAAAACCTTATGGAAAGCGTTGTTCAGTCTGCTTTCCAGCAGACACGGTGAGACAAATTCACCTTTCAGCAGGACAATAATCTAAAACACAAGGCCAAATACACACTGGAGTTGCTTACCAGGATGACAGTGAATGTTCCTGAGTGGCCTAGTTTCAATTTTGACTTAAATCGGCTTGAAAATCTATAGGTAAGACTTGCAAATAGCTGTCTTGCAATGATCAACAACCAAGTTGCAAGAGCTTGAAGAATTTTAAAAAGAGACTTACCCAGAAAGCCTCACTGCTGTAATCACTGCCTGGGGTTATTCTAACATGTGTTGACTCAGCGGTGTGAATACTTATGCAAAAGAGATATTTCTATATTTAATTTTCAATAAATTTGCTCAACTGTATTAAAACGTGTTCACTTTATCATTATATAGGTATTGTGTGTAGATGAGGAACAAATCAATTTACTCCATTTTGAATTTGGGCTGTAACACAACAAAATGTGGAATAAGTCAAGGGGTCTGAATACCTTCTGAAGACACTGTATAAGTGTTGTTAGTGTTCTTTTAAGGATGCCTTTAATAACGCTGTGTTGCTGTCGGATCCCTTCACCAACGTTGCATTAAGGATTGTGGACAAATCTTTTGTCACCAAGGTTTTAAAGGAGCAATGGTGTAATCAAGACAAACACATTTACGTTACACAATAATGTAGCAGAACTGCTTATTCAAATGAACCCTAAAGTTTATAGGAGCTGCCGGCAGAAATAACTTGCAATATTTATTACAAAGTTTGATACATTTTCAGTTATCACAGAGTAGAAAGAATAGACGCGATAGAATTACACAAGGATTGGTGATGTAGAGGACCAAATAAACCTGGAATTTTTTTTGATACCTTCCAAATGATCTAATATTACCCCCACAGTGCAGTGAAATATATCTCTCAAACCAAATGTCAGCTAAAACAGTGGATAACAACAGGCTATAACCAAGGCAACAAAATGTAAATGAGGTGTATTACTTCCAAGTTCATAAACTAACAGTAGCGTGAAGTTATAACGACCATGTGCTTTTGAAATAGATCAAAAAATACATTTCTGTTGTTTTCTTTCAGGTCTGCTTTCTATCAGCACTATGGCCTCATTACAGGAGAAACTCTCCGCTGGGCTCTAACTCTGATTCCTCTCCATCAAGCCACTATAGTGATGGGAACATATGGCATGGAAGACTTGAATATGTTACGTTAGATTCAGCCTTTTTTTTTTAACGTAGTCTATGTCAGAAACCATCCCATAATGTGACCAGACTAGGTAATGGATATCACAAGGGTCTCGACAAGTTTCCAATCCATTAAATAATCTGCTTGGAATTTACAACTGTAAAAGACAGAGGGGTTTACAGTAATCAATGATTTCATACTTTTCACTTGCTTATTGAATGAATGATTGCAGTAGATTTAGATCCCAGGAGCTAGAACACAGAGGGTCATTGTGGACATGGGACCATAGCCCTCTGTTGTAATAGGACGTGACATCGCATGGAGGGAAATATCTGCAATGATAAACCACAAGGCTTGTCAAATCTTCCCCATAGCCATGGAGACTTGATCGAATGACTAACATCCATGACAAATTGGTTTGGACAAGATTTTGTTTATGACACAGTTTGTGTAAATAGGTCTGATATTATAGATCTGTCTTGGCAGATTTGTGAATTTCGTCACCATCACACAACCATTTGCAAAATCACAATTTTATATTTTATTCTATTGGCTTGCCATTATTTTCAGGAATCAGTATTAGTTCATGTCAGAGAAAAAAAAGTGTTTGTATTAAAGAGAAGAAGGGATACTCAAACTGTTCCACACCTCAAACCTCACTAGGCTTTTGCCATATTTCCCATCTGCAGTATTTGTCTGGATTCTAGAGCCGTTACATAACTGATTAAGAGGGTGAGGAGCCATGGAGGTCTTTCCACCCTCCTTTTGGCAGAGGAACAAGTGGGCCTCAAGGGCCTCTCAACCACAGGCTCTCTGGTCCGACACTGACCTGCAGCCCCATTCAACTCACAACCAGACACGGGGAGTATGCAGCGTGTGCCCTAACTCAAGGCACGGCAAAGGCTTTGTCATGCTGGGAATTGCACAACCTATTAGAAACAGAGTTTTACAAGATTGTACTTTCAAATCAAATCAAATCAAATCGTATTTTTCACGTACGCAGAATACAACAGGTGTAGATCTTACTGTGAAATGCTGAATACAACAGGTGTAGATCTTACTGTGAAATGCTGAATACAACAGGTGTAGATCTTACTGTGAAATGCTGAATACAACAGGTGTAGATCTTACTGTGAAATGCAGAATACAACAGGTGTAGATCTTACTGTGAAATGCTTACTTTACAAGCCTTTAACCAACAATGCAGTTGAAGAAATAGAGTTTAAGAAAATGTTTGCTAAATAAACTAAAGTAGAAAATTAAATAAAAAGTAGCGCAATAAGTTTACATAACAATAATGAGGCTTTATACAGGGGGTACCGGTACCGAGTCAATGTGCGGGGGTACAGGTTAGTCGAGGTCATTTGTACAGGGGTAAAGTTGCACATGTAAAGTTGCACATGTGACATGCTGGTAGAAATGAGGTAAAATGGATTTAACAACTGAACAACAGGTATCCCTCCAATCCCTGTCCATGTCTCTGGTGCATGCGACAACAGGCCCAAAAGCAAGTCTATCGGGATGATATCAACGTTGGTGTCAGACACACAGAAAATAAAAAGATTTGGGAAAACATTTTTGGACTGGACTCAATGGTGCTCATTGATGTTGTAGAGCAGAATATGAGGTCTTCTATACCTTAGGGTTGGTAGAGCATCCCCTTTGTCTGGCACCCAACAACTATCAAAGAGCTTGTTTGCTAAGATCGCTTTTCACACTCTACTAAATATTGTATTGTACGGTTTAGCAGCGTTGCAGGCGGTGGTGAACTTTCAAACACCATCACTGTGAGTCTTACAGTATGTTACATATTCTCCCTCATCTTTAAAAGATGGGAGGCTATTCTCTTGGGTCAGAAATATGGAATACATAGAGTATTCTGTAAACTCTCTTTCATACGTTTCTGCTGTGTTATAGTGTAGTATGACGTATAACCTTTAATAGACACAGCTATTAATTTACCTTTATTTTCTCTTATGCTTCTCTTCTCTGGGAATGTACACCGTGGGAGTTGAATATCATTCATTATTTGGGGTAATGAGTTCAGGCAAGTTTAATAAAGTTTAAACTTTAATTAAGTTTAGTAAGCAACACATGTTGTAATGTCTGGTAATGTCTGATTAACAGTAGCATTCTCATAGAACTGGCACTCTAGGATACTTTATCAGGCACAACACTTACATGCCTACGGTCTCTTTTTTTATTATCTCAAATGATCCCTGTTACAAATATGAACCTCAGTAACTACAGTATATGATGGTCTGAATCACAGTAATGCTTCGGTTATAGAACTGTGCCTAACTGTGATTTGCAATATAATTACTTGAGAATAATTGCACATTACACCGTGAGACAATGTAAGCACTGTGTTCTGAAGAGTGTGGATCCTGCTGCTTTGAAATGAAGGCCTGTTCATATTTTTTGTATAAGACTCTGCCAATTATGACATCGTGCATCACCAATTTAGAAGCTAAAAATCAGTGTGAGTGAGTATGGCTCTCTTTATGAATCTTTAGAAATATGTCACACAGGAGAAAAGCACAGATTTTCACACCGAATATTGGCAGTTATAACAAAAGTTATAAAAATGCATTGACAGCAATTAAAGCTATGTTGTGGTGAACGAGGAGTGGGTGGGCTGCAATGTACTGAACAAGTGCAAATGTCTGGCCTTCTCCCACTATCCATCTCACCTACAGCTGTCCCCATCTTGGTGAAATTTGACCAGGCTAATTTTAGACCCCAAAAAAATGACAAAGTCTGCAAAGTTGGTTTCGCGCATAGTGATGTCACAAAGAAACGGTTACAGAATCATTGGACAGATGGGAACGTCCTCTCTCAAGAATATAAAAAATGACCCATCTCAGCTGTCCCTACAACAGATATTGAAATATGGGTGCGGGACTGGGTATATAGTATGCTGCCTGGCATCTGAGATGATTCCCATAACTCTTCATAGTTCATGGTATTGTCTACACAGTGGCAGTTGTTTTGTCCCCCAAGGCTGATCCCTGATGAAGAACCCCTAATTTTTTCCCATAATGAGGTTGTGTAATAGGAGCATAGAATGTTGACACCATCTGTAGCGAAGATGAGGGTAAAGCATTGTCTTCTCTTTAATGCTTTTATAGGGCTGTCCCCCCCCCCCCTGACAACCATATTTCTCTCTGAAAGCTGCGTTTCCATGTCAACCAACCTAAGCTCTTATGGAACAGAAGTGTGGGGGTGTGCAGGTTCTCTCTGGTCCCTGGAAAGCTTTGTATAATTTTGATATTCATGATGTCCATGAAGAACTCTTTTAGTCTCTCCATTAAATATTTTGATGAGACTCTGGAGTGTGGAGGCCTAACCACTGTGTGTCAAACGTGTTACTCCTCCCTCCCTCCCACTGGCCACTTTCCTTCCTGTAATATTAATGAAGCCTCTGATAGTTACACTGAAGAACAGAAGAGTGGTATACCCATAATCAACACTCTTAGTAAAAAAAAAAGTGACTATCTAGAACCTAAAAAGAGTTAGTCAGCTGTCCCAGGTAGAACCCTATTGGATTAGAGAGGTGCAGGGTGCTGCCTTAATCGACGTCCATGACATCAACACCAAGTGGGCAGTTGTCGTTAACTGCCATGCTCAAAGGCAGAACAGCAGATTTTTCCTCACCTTACCGGCTCGGGAATTTCAACCAGCAACCTATCAGTTACTGTCCCAACGCTCTTAACTGCTAGGCCACCTGCATTACATGGGTGCTCTGTGCTCACCAGGTCCACATTAAGTGTAATTTACGCAGTCGATTTCTCCCCACCTTGGAATCTTATAATTCTCCATTATACATTATCACCCAATCATCACCATTGCTGTTATTTTTTGTAGAAACCAGATTTAGCATGAACGTTCAGATGATATCACTGTTTCTTCCCCCCTGCCCAGTTTCCTTGTTACAGTGTAGTCCCTTCTTATATCAAACATTATTCTAATGAATTTTTTTCCTTCATTTTATGTACATAATAATGTATGTAGAGGCCCTCAATCAAAGGTGTTGCAAATTGTATATCCCCTGTCCCTGAGTTGCTAGTCTCTTCTCTGTAGGTTAGTGAGAGAGTGCTTGTAAATGTATTTTAATGGTTCAGTATGTGTCTCTCTCCTGTCTCTGTTACTCTGTTAAACAGCAGCTAGGTGATATATAATCCCTGACATTCTGACCATGTTCAGCACCACCACTCTAACTCTCTCTCTCTCCACTCCACACACCATTATGCCATAAATAAAATATGGACTTCCCCAGTTTCTCATAGATCAGAGTACCAAAGAGAGGAGTACCAAAATCTGCCCTGGTTTAGGCTCTAAAGGCCTTCTCCAAGACACACAGTATTGGTATGCCAGATAGTTCTTAGAATGCCCCCTCTACTCAAGTTGTCATCCGGAACTGACTACTAGAGAGCTTTTTGCAATCTCCCATTTCCATCAAAGACTTTTCAATTGCATCGTTTGTTTAGGGATCACAATGGAAATAAGTCTGTGACATTTTTGTTGTTGTTGTAATATCCCTGTCATGTTTTTTAAAATGTATACTGTGTTGTTTTTTTTTTAAACTGGCAAACAACATATATCAATCAGAAACCACTAGGATTGACTCATGGCAATATTGGCTAATTCCACACATAAATGATTCACACTCTTATTTGTGTTGCTGGGAATCCGAATCCTAAACTTTTCTATTTTTTACTGGAAGGCTCATTTCACAATATGGAAAGTGATAGTAACCCCAAATCATTTATACCTTTTCTTTAGAAGCAGTAATACAGAAGGTCTGTAAATAGAATGAGTTATTAGTTAACAAGTTATTTGAGAAAATGCATTCAAAGGAAGCGTGCTGTTTAAACCTACAAAGTCAAAGTCTAATAAACCCCAGTGGAATACAGGCCTGTACACTCTCTTCCCTCACTAGACTTTAACCTCATTGTTTCCCTTGACCTTTACATTATCAAGTCTACTGTGCACATGAGGCACGAACTTGCTAAACCTCTTCTCCTTTCAAGTGTATGCTCCCTTTGCCACTTGCCCCACCCCCTGGCTCTCTGTCTCCCCAGCCCTGTCTGTGGCCTGGCTGTGCCCTCCCTGTCTCCAGGCCTGTGGAATGGGGAGTGGCTTTGGATCAGGTCAGTCCCTGCCTGCCTGCCACTGCAGCCCGCCTCCCAGCAGTCCTCAGGAGCCAATAGGCATAGGTAATGTCACCGGCTGTTCCAGCCAGCCAGGAAACCTTTCTGCCCATACAAGGCTCTTCCTGTCCCAGTGTCGGACATCCTGATGGCTATGTATGGTGCTTCCTGAGCTCTTTTGGCTGCCTGCCCTGGCAAACGGGTGCAGGCCTTATCCCCTTCTCTTTTTGTGACTGGAGAGAAAAACAACATTGTATTGTAGATAGATGATAGCTGCCGTGTAAAGGAATGACTGTTGGTAATTATTATCCAACTCAACAAATAGGGGAATGGGAGTTGGCTATGTCGTAGGAACTGGGATGACAGGGTTTTCAGGTTTTAGCCTATGGGGGGAGGAGTTTGTGTGTAAAGAGTGAGAGGGGATCTTGTAACATGATTTGTGAATGCCAGGATGTAGAACAAAGACTAGGGTTTGTCTCACAGGCTATCCCAGGATATGGAGAGAGATAGAGAGTTACTGTATGTATGTATGTATTTAAAATAAAAAACTTTTATTTAACTAGGCAAGTCAGTAAATTAAGAACAAATTCTTATTTTCAATGACAGCAGGTTAACTGCCTGTTCAGGAGCAGAATGACAGATTTGTACCTTGTCACCTCAGTGATTTGAACTTGCAACCTTCCGGTTACTAGTCCAATGCTCTAACCACTAGGCTAGTAGTATGTATGTATGTACAGTGGGGCAAAAAAAGTATTTAGTCAGCCACCAATTGTGCAAATAAATTCATAAAAAATCCTATAATGTGATTTTCAGTCATAGTTGAAGTGTACCTATGATGACAATTACAGGCCTCTCTCATCTTTTTAAGTGGGAGAACTTGCACAATTGGTGGCTGACTAAATCCTTTTTTGCCCCACTGTATGTATATATGTATGTATGTATGTATGTATATGTATGTATGTATGTATGTATGTATGTATGTGTGGAAACCAGTTCCATGTTGCTACAGATCAATACAACACAGGCTTTATGTAACATCATTATGCATCCGGGCACAGTCTGTCATGTAATCACTGGAATAAATGTCAGCGGGACTCTATCTTGTGAGATTAGAATGCACTCTCAAGGCTTAGTCCTGTCCTTACAGTGTGACCGTCTCAAGGCTTAGTCTTGTCTTTACAGTGTGACAGTCTCAAGGCTTAGTCTTGTCTTTACAGTGTGACAGTCTCAAGACTTAGTCTTGTCTTTACAGTGTGACAGTCTCAAGGTTTAGTCCTGTCTTTACAGTGTGACAGTCTCAAGGTTTAGTCCTGTCTTTACAGTGTGACAGTCTCAAGGTTTAGTCCTGCCTTTACAGTGTGACAGTCTCAAGGTTTAGTCCTGTCTTTACAGTGTGACAGTCTCAAGATTTAGTCCTGTCTTTACAGTGTGACAGTCTCAAGGTTTAGCCCTGCCTTTACAGTGTGACAGTCTCAAGGTTTAGTCCTGCCTTTACAGTGTGACAGTCTCAAGGTTTAGTCCTGTCTTTACAGTGTGACAGTCTCAAGGTTTAGTCCTGTCTTTACAGTGTGACAGTCTTAAGATTTAGTCCTGTCTTTACAGTGTGACAGTCTCAAGGTTTAGCCCTGCCTTTACAGTGTGAAAGTCTCAAGGTTTAGTCCTGTCTTTACAGTGTAACAGTCTCAAGGTTTAGTCCTGCCTTTACAGTGTGACAGTCTCAAGGTTTAGTCCTGTCTTTACAGTGTGACAGTCTCAAGGTTTAGTCCTGCCTTTACAGTGTGACAGTCTCAAGGTTTAGTCCTGTCTTTACAGTGTGACAGTCTCAAGGTTTAGTCCTGTCTTTACAGTGTGACAGTCTCAAGGTTTAGTCCTGCCTTTACAGTGTGACAGTCTCAAGGTTTAGTCCTGTCTTTACAGTGTAACAGTCTCAAGGTTTAGTCTTGTCTTTACAGTGTGACAGTCTCAAGGTTTAGTCCTGTCTTTACAGTCTAACAGTCTCAAGGTTTAGTCCTGTCTTTACAGTGTAACAGTCTCAAGGTTTAGTCTTGTCTTTACAGTGTGACAGTCTCAAGGTTTAGTCCTGTCTTTACAGTCTAACAGTCTCAAGGTTTAGTCCTGTCTTTACAGTGTGACAGTCTCAAGGTCTAGTCTTGTCTTTACAGAGTGACAGTCTCAAGACTTAGTCTTGTCTTTACAGTGTGACAGTCTCAAGACTTAGTCCTGTCTTTACAGTGTAACAGTCTCAAGGTTTAGTCCTGTCTTTACAGTGTAACAGTCTCAAGGCTTAGTCCTTACAGTGTGACAGTCTCACGGTTTAGTCCTGCCTTTACAGTGTGACAGTCTCAAGGTTTAGTCCTGTCTTTACAGTCTAACAGTCTCAAGGTTTAGTCCTGTCTTTACAGTGTAACAGTCTCAAGGTTTAGTCTTGTCTTTACAGTGTGACAGTCTCAAGGTTTAGTCCTGTCCTTACAGTGTGACCGTCTCAAGGCTTAGTCTTGTCTTTACAGTGTGACAGTCTCAAGGCTTAGTCTTGTCTTTACAGTGTGACAGTCTCAAGACTTAGTCTTGTCTTTACAGTGTGACAGTCTCAAGGTTTAGTCCTGTCTTTACAGTGTGACAGTCTCAAGGTTTAGTCCTGTCTTTACAGTGTGACAGTCTCAAGGTTTAGTCCTGCCTTTACAGTGTGACAGTCTCAAGGTTTAGTCCTGTCTTTACAGTGTGACAGTCTCAAGATTTAGTCCTGTCTTTACAGTGTGACAGTCTCAAGGTTTAGCCCTGCCTTTACAGTGTGACAGTCTCAAGGTTTAGTCCTGCCTTTACAGTGTGACAGTCTCAAGGTTTAGTCCTGTCTTTACAGTGTGACAGTCTCAAGGTTTAGTCCTGTCTTTACAGTGTGACAGTCTTAAGATTTAGTCCTGTCTTTACAGTGTGACAGTCTCAAGGTTTAGCCCTGCCTTTACAGTGTGAAAGTCTCAAGGTTTAGTCCTGTCTTTACAGTGTAACAGTCTCAAGGTTTAGTCCTGCCTTTACAGTGTGACAGTCTCAAGGTTTAGTCCTGTCTTTACAGTGTGACAGTCTCAAGGTTTAGTCCTGCCTTTACAGTGTGACAGTCTCAAGGTTTAGTCCTGTCTTTACAGTGTGACAGTCTCAAGGTTTAGTCCTGTCTTTACAGTGTGACAGTCTCAAGGTTTAGTCCTGCCTTTACAGTGTGACAGTCTCAAGGTTTAGTCCTGTCTTTACAGTGTAACAGTCTCAAGGTTTAGTCTTGTCTTTACAGTGTGACAGTCTCAAGGTTTAGTCCTGTCTTTACAGTCTAACAGTCTCAAGGTTTAGTCCTGTCTTTACAGTGTAACAGTCTCAAGGTTTAGTCTTGTCTTTACAGTGTGACAGTCTCAAGGTTTAGTCCTGTCTTTACAGTCTAACAGTCTCAAGGTTTAGTCCTGTCTTTACAGTGTGACAGTCTCAAGGTCTAGTCTTGTCTTTACAGAGTGACAGTCTCAAGACTTAGTCTTGTCTTTACAGTGTGACAGTCTCAAGACTTAGTCCTGTCTTTACAGTGTAACAGTCTCAAGGTTTAGTCCTGTCTTTACAGTGTAACAGTCTCAAGGCTTAGTCCTTACAGTGTGACAGTCTCACGGTTTAGTCCTGCCTTTACAGTGTGACAGTCTCAAGGTTTAGTCCTGTCTTTACAGTCTAACAGTCTCAAGGTTTAGTCCTGTCTTTACAGTCTAACAGTCTCAAGGTTTAGTCCTGTCTTTACAGTGTGACAGTCTCAAGACTAAGTATTGTCTTTACAGTGTACCAGTCTCAAGGTTTAGTATTGTCTTTACAGTGTGACAGTCTCAAGGTTTAGTCCTGTCTTTACAGTGTGACAGTCTCAAGACTAAGTATTGTCTTTACAGTGTGACAGTCTCAAGGTTTAGTCTTGTCTTTACAGTGTGACAGTCTCAAGGTTTAGTCTTGTCTTTACAGTGTGACAGTCTCAAGGTTTAGTCTTGTCTTTACAGTGTGACAGTCTCAAGACTTAGTCCTGTCTTTACAGTGTGACAGTCACAAAAGTTTCTCCTAAATTAATGCCGTTGAATGTCCTGTGAATACCTGTATCTGTGTGTCCATTACAGTTTTTTTTTTAAAAATGTAACCTTTATTTAACTAGGAAAGTCCGTTAAGAACAAATTCTTATTTCCTGTGTGGGCCTACCCTGGACAAACCCTAACCTGGATGACACTAGGCCAATTGTGTGCCGCCCTATGGGACTCCGAATCACGTCCGGTTTTGATACAGCCTGGAATCTAACCAGGGTCTGTAGTGACACTTCCCCTGAATAACGGAAATGGGAATTCCGCTCAAATGTCTTTCTACGCCTCTTACCGTTAGGTTACAAAATCATTAACGACACATGCACTTTACAAGCTTAATATCCAGAAACAGACAGCTTTTCTAATCCGCACACTGTGCAAGGGCAGCAGGTTCCCACTACAGTGTGATATTATAACACCATCCTCTGACTAGCTGCATGAGACATTTTTAAAGCAGCCTGCACTTCTATTTCACAACTTTTGCGACACTTTCACAGTGTTCTTGGTTTTATCACAGTCTGTCCTCTGAGGGTATATGGAGAGCAGAACTAGAGTAGCTACCCAACAGTGTGCTCTTTGTGTGTCTGTGACTTTGTATTGTTGGTGTGAAAAGCATCATGGGAATTATGTGTTAGCTAAAGGGTACGCATGATATTCTGTAAAAAAAAAATCAATTTTGTTTACATTTGACATTTTATGGACTTTGAGATTGTTCGGTATAATGAAAAAAAATGCTTTACAAATGTAATACATTGAATTCTAATTGTTATAATAATTATAATTTTAATTCAAATTTTTAGTATTATTGTTATTATTATATTGAGACAAGGATACTGTTTCATAAGCACACACACACACACACATACTCACAGGCACAGTAGCAGCCTGTTTAAGTTTTCTGTCCACCAGCAATTACATTATACACACTAATTGCAGTCTTTCATCCAGGCCATTCACATCCACTTCACAGGGATTTGAACAGCATCCACTGTGGTAATTAGTCAATTCAACAGAGCCATGAGCTCGTCAGTCTCAGTCTGGCTCCTGGGTCTTTGCCCTATCACTATGCTCACAGGAGGACAGGAACAGCCCGGCATTATACCTAAAGCGGACATTGCCATTGGCTGTACGGACTTGCATTAACAGAATCCCATACAGCCTTGTTTACAAGTTAGGGTGATAGAAATACAAATTATTTAGGTTAATGATTTTTCAATTTGAGTATAATTATATGTGTACAGCCTAAACTTTCTCATTTTCAACTTCTAATGTGAGTGGGGCAGGTGTGGCTTCATGACAATGATTGCAAGAACAGCTTCTCACCAATTTAACGGGTCCAATGTAGTTTCACCTCTGACACCTCCAAAACATCTGTTATGCGGGTGTCTGCTATCGCTGGTTAACGTTAATTGATCTGATTGTATCTAGGCCTATATTTCTAATTCCTAATTCTGGGCACAGCACCACTCTGCTGACCCCTAGAGGTCACTCTGCTGACCCCTAGAAGTCACTCTGCTGACCCCTAGAGGTCACTCTGCTTTTCACGATGTCCACTACTAGATTACACTGCGTTCTGACTGGGAATTTACATGAAGGCTACAGTAGTTCAGCATACCTCGATAAGAACCCTTTACTTTTCTTCTCGTGGCAGAAAACACTCTCAAATGAGGGCTAATGCAGAATAGGGGCATAATACATACAGTTGAAGTCTGAAGTTTACAAACACCTTAGCCAAATACATTTCAGCTCAGTTTTTTACAATTGCTGACATTTAATCCTAGTAAAAATCCCTGTCTTAGGTCAGTTAGGATCACCACTTTATTTTAAGAATGTGAAATGTCAGAATAATAGTAGAGAATGATTTATTTCAGCTTTTATTTATTTCATCACATCCCCAGTGGGTCAGAAGTTTACATACACTCAATTAGTATTTGGTAGCATTGCCTTTAAATTGTTTAACTTGGGTCAAACATTTCGGGTAGCCTACATTTTGGCCCATTCCTCCTGACAGAGCTGATGTAACTGAGTCAGGTTTGTAGGCCTCCTTGCTCGCACACGCTTTTTCAGTTCTGCCCACAAATCCTCTATGGGATTGAGGTCAGGGCTTTGTGATGGCCACTCCAATACCTTGACTTTGTTGTCCTTAAGCCATTTTGCCACAACTTTGGAAGTGTGCTTGGGGTCATTGTCCATTTGGAAGACCCATTTGTGACCAAGCTTGAACTTCCTGACTGATGTCTTGAGATGTTGCTTCAATATATCCACATAATTTTCCTGCCATCTATTTTGTGAAGTGCACCAGTCCCTCCTGCAGCAAAGCACCCCCACAACATGATGCTGCCACACCCGTGCTTCACTGTTGAGATGGTGTTCTTCGGCTTGCAAGCCTTCCCCTTTTTCCTCCAAACATAACGATGGTCATTACAGCCAAACAGTTCTATTTTTTTTCATCAGACCAGAGGACATTTCTCCAAAAAATACGATCTTTGTCCCCATGTGCAGTTGCAAACAATAGTCTGGCTTTTTTATGGCGGTTTTGGAGCAGTGGCTTCTTTCTTGCTGAGCGGCCATTCAGGTTATGTTGATATAGGACTCGTTTTACTGTGTATATAGATACTTTGGTACCTGTTTCCTCCAGCATCGCCACAAGGTCCTTTGCTGTTGTTCTGGGATTGATTTGGACTTTCACACCAAAGTACGTTTTTCTCTAGGAGACAGCACGTTTCCTTCCTGAGCGCTATGACGGATGCGTGGGCCCATCAAATCAAATCAAATCAAATTTATTTATATAGCCCTTCGTACATCAGCTGATATCTCAAAGTGCTGTACAGAAACCCAGCCTAAAACCCCAAACAGCAAGAAATGCAGGTGTAGAAGCATGGTGGCTAGGATTAACTCCCTAGAAAGGCCAAAACCTAGGAAGAAACCTAGAGAGGAACCAGGCTATGTGGGGTGGCCAGTCCTCTTCTGGCTGTGCCGGGTGGAGATTATAACAGAACATGGCCAAGATGTTCAAATGTTCATAAATGACCAGCATGGTCAAATAATAATAATCACAGGCAGAACAGTTGAAACTGGAGCAGCAGCACGGCCAGGTGGACTGAGGACAGCAAGGAGTCATCATGTCAGGTAGTCCTGAGGCATGGTCCTAGGGCTCAGGTCCTCCGAGAGAGAGAAAGAAAGAGAGAAAGAGAGAATTAGAGAAAGCATACTTAAATTCACACAGGACACCGGATAGGACAGGAGAAGTACTCCAGATATAACAAACTGACCCTAGCCCCCCGACACATAAACTACTGCAGCATAAATACTGGAGGCTGAGACAGGAGGGGTCAGGAGACACTGTGGCCCCATCCGATGACACCCCCGGACAGGGCCAAACAAGAAGGATATAACCCCACCCACTTTGTGTTTATACTTGCGTACTATTGTTTGTAAAGATGAACGTGGTACCTTCAGGCATTTGGAAATTGCTCCCAAGGATGAACCAGACTTGTGGAGGTCTACAGTTTTATTTCTTGGCGTCTTGGCGGATTTCTTTTGATTTTCCCATGATGTCAAGCAAAGAGCACTGAGTTTGAAGGTAGGTATAATGCATACTATTGTTTTTTTTTTTTTAAATTTCAGTTGTTTTCGGTGGACCGCAGTAGACATGTTGTGGTCATTTGGGCCACGTGTCTGTGTGAAGGTCAGACAGTGTTGTGTAGGTCAGACAGTGTTGTGTAGGTCAGACAGTGTTGTGTAGGTCAGACAGTGTTGTGTAGGTCAGTGTTGTGTAGGTCAGATAGTGTTGTGTAGGTCAGATAGTGTTGTGTAGGTCAGATAGTGTTGTGTAGGTCAGACAGTGTTGTGTAGGTCAGACAGTGTTGTGTAGGTCAGACAGTGTTGTGTAGGTCAGTGTTGTGTAGGTCAGACAGTGTTGTGTAGGTCAGACAGTGTTGTGTAGGTCAGACAGTGTTGTGTAGGTCAGACAGTGTTGTGTAGGTCAGTGTTGTGTAGGTCAGACAGTGTTGTTTAGGTCAGACAGTGTTGTGTAGGTCAGACAGTGTTGTGTAGGTCAGACAGTGTTGTGTAGGTCAGACAGTGTTCATGTGTTTGTCTGTCTGTATGAGACACCAGGCCTCTCCTCTCCCAGTGATTTACTGGCCACTAGCTTGAGTTCCAGCTTTTGGGGGGTCTCAGACATTTCGCTCAACACAAAACCCAGTCTTGGCATATTATTGCTAGAATGAATATGGAACTGTGGTCTGTGTGTACCGCTGCGAGTAAATTGCAGGAGTCACATGCTCAGCCATCCACAACACACTGGAGACATTAAGTGTTTGTGTTCAGGAGGGTTTGTGTGTCTTCATCGCAGCTTGTATACAATGAAATAACGGTGAGCAATATCATCAGGGGTTGATACACTGTTCAAAACAACCATGACCTTAAATGGGTGCCAGGGTGGGAGTGCCCTCATTTGAGTGAGTGGGTGAGTGCTGAGCATGTTTCATCAAGATGACGCAGGTCTTTGTTAGTAACTGCTCACAGTTTACATTTAGACCAACTGAATCATCAGAGCATTGCAGCGTTCTCTACAATAACTATTGCATTCCCTGGATTATAGATGATTATGGAAGTTGCCTCAGTTTAGATCGTTGATGTTACCTCGTGTGACATACTCTACAATGGCTATTTCTACTGTATGAACAGATGGTCGGTTTGTGAAATACTTTTAAAGAAGCAATGTAGTTTGAGAAGCACTCTATTGAATTATACAATCATTTCAGTCTTACACATAGATTCTGTTATTTTGTTTGTGGAGACATAGATTCTGTGCTGCCTGCTGTCTGTGGCTGGCACCTCGGTACTCTGGCGCCCAGGCCTGGGACTGGCGCAATGCTCAGTCTGCCCCTGGTATCAGCATTGTGAGAAACAACACATTTCAGGTTAGCACTTGGAGCTGAGGAGCTGTTGAACCTGGCACAAATAAACAGTGGGATATAGCCTCGCTACTGTATATAGCCTCGCTACTGTATAAAGCCTCGCTACTGTATATAGCCTCACTACTGTATATAGCCTTGCTCCTGTATATAGCCTCGCTACTGTATATAGCCTCGCTACTGTATATAGCCTCGCTACTGTATATAGCCTCACTACTGTATATAGCCTCGCTACTGTATATAGCCTCACTACTTTATATAGTCTCGCTACTTTATATAGCCTCGCTACTGTACATAGCCTCACTACTTTATATAGTCTCGCTACTTTATATAGCCTCGCTACTGTATATAGCCTCGCTACTGTATATAGCCTCACTACTGTATATAGCCTCACTACTTTATATAGACTCAATCAGCCTGACTAACGGGTGTCTGTCTGTAGCCTCGCTACTGTATATAGCCTCGCTACTTTATATAGCCTCGCTACTGTATATAGCCTCGCTACTGTATATAGCCTCACTACTTTATATAGTCTCGCTACTGTATATAGCCTCACTACTGTATATAGCCTCACTACTTTATATAGCCTTGCTCCTGTATAAAGCCTCACTACTGTATATAGCCTCGCTACTGTATATAGCCTTGCTCCTGTATAAAGCCTCGCTACTGTATATAGCCTCACTACTTTATATAGCCTTGCTCCTGTATAAAGCCTCGCTACTGTATATAGCCTCACTACTTTATATAGCCTTGCTCCTGTATAAAGCCTCACTACTGTATATAGCCTCACTACTGTATATAGCCTTGCTCCTGTATAAAGCCTCGCTACTGTATATAGCCTCGCTACTGTATATAGTCTCGCTACTTTATATAGCCTCGCTACTGTATATAGCCTCGCTACTGTATATAGCCTCACTACTGTATATAGCCTCACTACTTTATATAGACTCAATCAGCCTGACTAACGGGTGTCTGTCTGTAGCCTCGCTACTGTATATAGCCTCGCTACTTTATATAGCCTCGCTACTGTATATAGCCTCGCTACTGTATATAGCCTCACTACTTTATATAGTCTCGCTACTGTATATAGCCTCGCTACTGTATATAGCCTCGCTACTGTATATAGCCTCACTACTTTATATAGTCTCGCTACTTTATATAGCCTCGCTACTGTATATAGCCTTGCTACTGTATATAGCCTCACTACTTTATATAGTCTCGCTACTTTATATAGCCTCGCTACTTTATATAGCCTCGCTACTGTATATAGACTCAATCAGCCTGACTAACGGGTGTCTGTCTGTAGCCTCGCTACTGTATACAGCCTCAATCAGCATGATTAACCGGTGTCTGGCTGTAGCCTCGCTGCTGTGTATAGCCTCGCTACGGTATATAGCCTCAATCAGCCTGACTAAACGGTGTCTGTCTGTAGCCTCACTACTTTATATAGCCTCAATCAGCCTAATGTATATAGCCTCACTACTTTTATAGCCTCGCTACTGTATACAGCCTCGCTTCTTTTTTAGCCTCGCTACTTTTATAGCCTCGCTACTGTTATAGCCTCGCTACTGTGTATAGCCTCGCTACTGTATATAGCCTCAATCAGCCTAACTAATCGGTGTCTGTCTGTAGCCTCGCTACTGTATGTAGCCTCGCTACTGTATATAGCCTCACTACTTTTATAGCCTCACTACTGTATATCGACTCACTACTTTTTTAGCCTCGCGACTTTTATAGCCTCGCTACTTTACATAGCCTCGCTACTGTATTTAGCCTCGCTACTTTTATAGTCTCGCTACTGTATATAGCCCTGCTACTTTTATAGCCTCGCTACTGTGTATAGCCTCGCTACTGTATATAGCCTAAATCAGCCTGACTAACCAGTGTCTGTCTGTAGCCTCACTACTGTATATAGCCTCGCTACTGTATATAGCCTCGCTACTTTATATATCCTCAATCAGCCTGACTAACCGGTGTCTGTCTGTAGCCTCGCTACTTTTATAGCCTCGCTACTGCATGTAGCCTCGCTACTGTATATAGCCTCACTACTTTTATAGCCTCGCTACTGTATATCGACTCACTACTTTTTTAGCCTCGCGACTTTTATAGCCTCGCTACTTTACATAGCCTCGCTACTGTATTTAGCCTCGCTACTTTTATAGCCTCGCTACTGTGTATAGCCTCGCTACTGTATATAGCCTAAATCAGCCTGACTAACCAGTGTCTGTCTGTAGCCTCACTACTGTATATAGCCTCGCTACTGTATATAGCCTCGCTACTTTATATATCCTCAATCAGCCTGACTAACCGGTGTCTGTCTGTAGCCTCGCTACTTTTATAGCCTCGCTACTGCATGTAGCCTCGCTACTGTATGTAGCCGCGCTACTTTATATAGCCTCGCTACTTTTATAGCCTCGCTACTTTATATAGCCTCGCTACTGTATATAGTCTCGCTACTGTATATAGCTGCGCTACTTTATATAGCCTCGCTACTTTTATAGCCTCGCTACTGTATATAGCCTCGCTACTTTTATAGCCTCGCTACTTTTATATCCTCGCTACTTTATATAGCCTCGCTACTGTATATAGCCTCGCTACTTTTTTAGCCTCGCTACTTTATAGCCTTGCTACTGTATAGAGCCTGCCTACTTTTATAGCCTTGCTACTGTATATAGCCTCCCTACTTGTATAGCCTCGCTACTTTTATAGCCTCGCTACTGTGTATAGCCTCGCTACTGTATATAGCCTCAATCAGCCTGACTAACCAGTGTCTGTCTGTAGCCTCGCTACTGTATATAGACTCGCTACTGTATATAGCCTCGCTACTTTATATATCCTCAATCAGCCTGACTAACCGGTGTCTGTCTGTAGCCTCGCTACTTTTATAGCCTCGCTACTGCATGTAGCCTCGCTACTGTATGTAGCCGCGCTACTTTATATAGCCTCGCTACTTTTATAGCCTCGCTACTTTATATAGCCTCGCTACTGTATATAGTCTCGCTACTGTATATAGCTGCGCTACTTTATATAGCCTCGCTACTTTTATAGCCTCGCTACTGTATATAGCCTCGCTACTTTTATAGCCTCGCTACTTTTATATCCTCGCTACTTTATATAGCCTCGCTACTGTATATAGCCTCGCTACTTTTTTAGCCTCGCTACTTTATAGCCTTGCTACTGTATATAGCCTGCCTACTTTTATAGCCTTGCTACTGTATATAGCCTCCCTACTTTTATAGCCTCGCTACTTTTATAGCCTCGCTACTTTTATAGCCTCCCTACTTTTATAGCCTCGCTACTTTTATAGCCACGCTACTTTTATAGCCTCGCTACTTTATATAGCCTCCCTACTTTTATAGCCTCGCTACTTGATATAGCCTCCCTACTTTTATAGCCTCGCTACTTTTATAGCCTCGCTACTTTTATAGCCTCGCTACTTTTATTGCCTCGCTACTGTATATAGCCTCGCTACTTCATATATCCTCAATTAGCCTGACTAACCGGTGTCTGTATGTAGCCTCGCTACTACTTTTATAGCCTCGCTACTTTATATAGCCTCGCTACTGTATATAGCCTCGCTACTGTATATAGCCTCGCTACTTTTATAGCCTTGCTACTGCATATAGCCTCACTACTGTATATAGCCTCACTACTGTATATAGCCTCGCTACTGTATATAGCCTCACTACTGTATATAGCCTCACTACTGTATATAGCCTCTCTACTGTATATAACCTCGCTACTGTATATAGCCTCTCTACTGTATATAGCCTCTCTACTGTATATAACCTCGCTACTGTATATAACCTCACTACTGTATATAACCTCACTACTGTATATAACCTCGCTACTGTATATAGCCTCACTACTGTATATAGCCTCGCTACTGTATATAGCCTCACTACTGTATATAGCCTCACTACTGTATATAACCTCACTACTGTATATAGCCTCGCTACTGTATATAGCCTCACTACTGTATATAACCTCACTACTGTATATAGCCTCACTACTGTTTTACACTGTCTTTACACTGATGTTTTATTTATTTACTTACCTATTGTTCACGTAATACATTTTTTGCACTATTGATTAAAGCCTGTAAGTAAGTATTTCACTGCAAGGTCTACACCTGTTGTATTCGGCTCACGTGACAAATAAAGTTTGATTTGATTTGATAGAAGAACCAAAGACATACATTCGACATCTTGTCCCAGAGAGTAGTGTGTTGCATATGCTTTTATAAGTGTGTACATAATATGACACAGGGCGGAGATGGGAAATCATATGGCTGTGGCCAGAATTAAAATCAATTGTGATCATGGGTGTAATGCCATGACTCCAGAGATCTATTGCCTGTTCTGAAAACCGTGATATAGAAACAAAACAGCACTTAATAGTGTTCTAATCTATGACACAATATTATTTGACCTTGCTGGTCATCTATGAACGTTTGAACATCTTGGCCATGTACTGTTATAATCTCCACTCGGCACAGCCAGAAGAAGACTGGCCACCCCTCAGAGCCTGGTTCCTCTCTAGATTCTTCCTAGGTTCCTGCCTTTCTAGGGAGTTTTGCTTCTACATCTGCATTGCTTGCTGTTTGGAGTTTTAGGCTGGGTTTCTGTACAGTTTTGTGACTTTAAAAAAAGGACTTTGTAAAAAGGACTTTATAAATACGTTTGATTGATTTATTGATTGTTCTAATCTATGACACAATAGTGTTCTAATCTATAAAACAAAAGTGTTCTAATCTGACACAATAGTGCTCTAATCTATGACACAATTGTCATCTATTCTGACACAATAGCGTTCTAATCTACGACACCATAGTGTTCTAATCTACGACACAATAGTGTTCTAATCTACGACACAATAGTGTTCTAATCTACGACACAATTGTGTTCTAATCTCACACATTATTGTTCTAATCTGACACAATAGTGTTATAATCTTTGACACAATTGTGTTCTAATCTCACACATTATTGTTCTAATCTGACACAATAGTGTTATAATCTTTGACACAATTGTGTTCTAATCTGACACAGTCTTGTTCTAATCTTTTACACAATGGTGTTATAATCCATGACACAAAAGTGTTCTAATCTATGACACAATTGTGTTATAATCTTTTACACAATAGTGTTCTAATCTATGACACAATAGTGTTGTAATAGACATGCTGTTAGGGTTACATTGTGTGATGTCAAACAAACTCAGTGTATGGTTAGTCCAAGACTTGACCTCATGCCTCCACAGCCAAGACTGGCAGCCCCAAAAAATAAAAAACACCGTAAAACACTTCAAACATGAATCAAATAGAGTATTGTACAAAAAAAAAGCTGTAGTTACTGCAAAAACAAGGCATTTATAAAACAGTTTGACATGGTGATTGGTTTTGCTCAGTGCTATGTTCTCGATTAAATTTACACATGCCTTCCATATGTGATTTTTCTAACCAAACTGTTATTCTGGGTGTTTTTGAATTAGCTCTGGCTAGCCAAAACCAATGTGACGCACAACTCCGTACTGGTGTGGGTGTTTGTTTTGACTCCCCAAACGCTGCCGGAGAGCGAGAGGGAGGGATAGGGGTCATTTTGGAGAGACATGGGGGCTTTCCAGGGTTGGCTCACGCTCAACGGTTTTGTCTGAGGGTTACACTCCGCTTACTGAGTCACACCTCTGGTATTCCTCAGGGGCTGAGGCTTGGAGTGGGCCGGGGGATTTCTGCCTGGGAAAAATTGCTCTGCGTTGCACACACAGGAGTCTGTGGTGTGGTTTTACAGCAGGTCAGGCAGGGCAGAGACGGCAGACCTGGGGCTGCTGGGGGATTATGTGCTGTCTCATCACTGCTACTACACTGTTCAGTCTTCAGCCCACACACTCATTGGCTCACATGTAACAGTTAGCCATACACATGGATAAACACAACGGTATTTGTAAATGTCTTTGAATTAACTTCACAAAACTATTCTACATCTGCATTTTGCAACAATGATTTGAGTGGGAATTATTTAGCTGGAGAGACATTTTGAATCCATATACAACTTCCATGTTGTCCAATAGTACTTAATGTACTTAACTGGATTATTCACACACATTGTAAACATTCAAGATGAAGTATCTATGCGACCCATCACAGCCTCTGGGATTCCAGAACCATTCCAGCAGCTGTTTGTCGTTTAAGCTTGTCAAGGCCAAATATCTGACTCTGAAACTTATTAAAGAAGTTTCCCTTTACTGTTGTGAGACAAAACCACTAGGACATGAGCATGAGCTGAAAACCATCTTAGACAGACAGGGGCTGAGCCTGACATACCAAAGGATGTGACCATGTTCATTAGTCTAATCCAGACAGCTTTAACAGCATGGCGAGGCACCAAGGCTACAGTGGCTCTGAGTAACTTGGGTAATCCATTGGTCATTTCTGTGGCTATGCAGGTCTAAAAATAGTAGCCTTTCGGTGTGATTCCGTCACGCTTGGTCGATCACAGTTAGGCTGACGAACATTCAGAAATACATTATTTTGGTCACCAGCTGGTCTGTGTGAAAAGTCATCATCCGGAGTGTGCTTGAGAGAAGCCATGTGTTGCAATGCTTTTCTTCCATTCTGGTATAGCACATGATTGAACTATGGTTTCTCCCTCTTTCCCACAGTCGTGGATGATTACAGCTCTTTTCCCAGATGTCAAGAGGCAGAAGAGGATACTGGACTTAACGGAATCACATGGGGCCAGAAGGACGTTCGTAGTGTGTGCATGTGTTTGTGTGTGTTTGTGTGTGTGTGTTGTTTTGAACATCGACTCACAACAAACCCCAAGCACCTCATCAGGGTACAAAAGTAACACATAAATCAGTGTATCTTGTCTATTCTGCTTGTAGATGGAAATGACCCGACAGAAGGAGGAGGACATCTTGGAAGACATTTTGGCCAAGTTTCAATCCGATCGCAGGTTGCAACAAAGTGGCTTTTAAAGAATGACCCGACACATGCAGCGTTTACTGCGAAAGTGAGAGAAGCTGCGTTTTCTGCTATCAGTTTGAACCCTGGCTCTTTTCAATCCACATTGCGGAAGTTCAGCTTTACAGCGTGATTTAACTGTAACGGCAAAGACTGCATGCACGGTAAACGCTCAATCGGAAATGACCTTTACATATCTATCACGGAATCTGTAACACTTTTCAGATTGAACAGAACCCTTAATATCTCAATGCCTGTGTCTCATACAAGAAATATTACTGGGACAGACAGTCAACTGGGATACTAATGGAACGCAGAGCCTGAGAGACAGAAAGAGAGAGATACGTCACAGCAGATATTATACTGAATGGGAACAGAACATGTTAATGTGATTCTCATTCAGTCCTAAAATCTAAAAAGACCAAATGTATCATAATTTGTCAATATTTGTCAATGACGCACTCAGCACAAGACTGTCAGAAATGGCGGGGGGGCAGTTATTGACACATCACCCTTTGCCCATGTAAAGACAAGTTGCTGGAGTCGACTCGACTATCACACGTTTGCCACAGTTGCTCTCAACAGTGTATTTGCTCAACTCAAACACGTTATGATTTATGTTTCTAGCTCTCTGGTTAATACAGGTCAATATTTGCGGAGGAGTCGTGAGCAGGGCTGGCAGTTCAGGGGGTTTGGGTTTAGGTGAGGGCGAGCAGAGGGGCTCAGGGTCCTGCGAGAGTGTCAGGACCTGAACAGGGCCAGTCTGACACCCCCTGTGTTTGCTGTTCCATAGCCCCTTCCTCTCTTCTCTCCTCTCCTCTCATTTCATCTCCCCACTTCCCTCATCTCCTCACTTCTCTTCTCATCTCCTCTCCCCTCCTCCTTCCCCTCCCCTCCTCTCTCCTCTCCTTTCATCTCCCCTCCTCTCCTCTTCCCTCCTCTCCTATCCCGTCTTCTCCTCTCCTCTCCCTTTCTCTCCTCTCATCTCCCCTCTCCTCTCCTCTCCTCATAAATGTGCCAGGTGTGTTGAATGGCTGCCTGACTGTCTGCTGGTGATCTCACCTCAGTTACCCCACACCCATTTCTGCTCCTACCACTGCAGTATAGTTATAGGTCAGTTAGGTCAAAGGTCACAGGGGGCTGAGGCGAAATCAATACTGCACAAACAGAGTCACTTACAGTAGCTTAGTTAGTTTTAACCATAGGATGACTTTGATGATTCATTTTCAAAACAAATATGAAAGATTTTCTATGTGCTGGGAAGCCGGGCTGTGCTCTCTCTCTCTCTCTCTCTCTCTCTCTCTCTCTCTCTCTCTCTCTCTCTCTCTCTCTGAAGAAAGCAGCAGCAGTAGTGTATCTGTGTCAAACTGTGTGGGAGGGATGCGTCTATGATGAATGTCTTGATCCATCTTGTATAAACCTGTCCTATTTCATTTGCTTTGGGAGAGGATAATCCTGATTTCTTCTTGGCAGAGCACCAATAGCATTATTTCCCTCAGCTCAGCAGGAAGCATTAAAGGTTCAACTATGATACTATGATAAATGTTGGGGAACAGAGAGGTAGAAAAAGGAATATATACATTGTGATATCTCATGTTGTGCTATTAACTCTACTGAAATGACATACAGGGTAGCCTAGTGGTTAGAGTGTAGGGGCGGCAGGGTAAATCAAATCAAATCAAATCAAATCAAATTTTATTTGTCACATACACATGGTTAGCAGATGTTAATGCGAGTGTAGCGAAATGCTTGTGCTTCTAGTTCCGACAATGCAGTAATAACAAGTAATCTAACTAACAATTCCAAACTACTGTCTTGTACACAGTGTAAGGGGATAAAGAATATGTACATAAGGATATATGAATGAGTGATGGTACAGAGCAGCATAGGCAAGATACAGTAGATGGTATCGGGTACAGTATGTACAAATGAGATGAGTATGTAAACAAAGTGGCATAGTATAGTATAAAGTGGCTAGTGATACATGTATTACATAAGGATACCGTCGATGATATAGAGTACAGTATATACGTATGCGTATGAGATGAATAATGTAGGGTAAGTAACATTTATATAAGGTAGCATTGTTTAAAGTGGCTAGTGATATATTTACATCATTTCCCATCAATTCCCATTATTAAAGTGGCTGGAGTTGAGTCAGTGTCAGTGTGTTGGCAGCAGCCACTCAGTGTTAGTGGTGGCTGTTTAACAGTCTGATGGCCTTGAGATAGAAGCTGTTTTTCAGTCTCTCGGTCCCAGCTTTGATGCACTAGGGTAGCCTAGTGGTTAGAGTGTAGGGGCGGCAGGGTAGCCTAGTGGTTAGAGTGTAGGGGCGGCAGGGTAGCCTAGTGGTTAGAGTGTAGGGGCGGCAGGGTAGCCTAGTGGTTGGAGCGTTGGACTAGTAACCGGAAGGCTGCTAGTTCAAACCCCCAAGGTACAAATCTGTCGTTCTGCCCCTGAACAGGCAGTTAACCCACTGTTCCTAGACCAGTTAACCCACTGTTCCTAGACCAGTTAACCCACTGTTCCTAGACCAGTTAACCCACTGTTCCTAGACCAGTTAACCCACTGTTCCTAGACCAGTTAACCCACTGTTCCTAGACCAGTTAACCCACTGTTCCTAGACCAGTTAACCCACTGTTCCTAGACCAGTTAACCCACTGTTCCTAGACCAGTTAACCCACTGTTCCTAGACCAGTTAACCCACTGTTCCTAGACCAGTTAACCCACTGTTCCTAGACCAGTTAACCCACTGTTCCTAGACCAGTTAACCCACTGTTCCTAGGCCAGTTAACCCACTGTTCCTAGACCAGTTAACCCACTGTTCCTAGACCAGTTAACCCACTGTTCCTAGACCAGTTAACCCACTGTTCCTAGGCCAGTTAACCCACTGTTCCTAGACCAGTTAACCCACTGTTCCTAGACCAGTTAACCCACTGTTCCTCGGCCGTCATTGAAAATAAGAATTTGTTCTTAACTGACTTGCCCAGTTAAATAAAATTATCTGCATTTCTTCATCAAAATTGAATTAACGGTAAATTAAACTACTGACCTGCATCTCAACATTTGGGACAAAGTGATTACTTGGTGTGAATATAATCCCTTCACCATCAAGGAAAGACATCACAGAGATTGACATACAGCTGCAGTGTCACATGGAGGGAGTATTAAAGAGCCATGTAATCGTTCATGGCTGTGGGGCAAATCCTCTAAGTGCAACTGCCATGGAGGCAGATGTGATACATCATTGCATCTGTGAGATGTGAGAGAGTAGGAGGGTGCAGAGAGAGAGGGGGGGGGGGGGGGAAGAGAGAGAGGGGGGAGAGAGCGAGAGAGAGAGAGAGAGAGCGAGAGATCAGATCTAGGAAGACGGTGCTCATTCATCTTTGGTGTTAATCCGTTAATGAGATTACACTGTTCTCCTCTTATTGCAGCTCATCGATTAACACCGGATGTCGTCGCTCTCAAAGTCTCTCCCTTTAAAGCCATTGGCACCCTTTCGCCCCGTCAGTGCTCTGTTATCAAAACACCTTGCCCTCAAAGTCTTTAAAGAGGTAGTGGGGAAAGAGGAATAATCTTTAGAATTGTGATAGTGTTAAATTATTGACACTATATAAACTAGTCACCCCGCAGTGTTTGTTATTATACCCCTGATGAAGACAGATTGTCTGTCGAAACGTTGGATATTAGGTTATTAAATTATTGCATCTGAGCTCCTAGAGTGTGCGGCTCTTTTTCAGGAAATAGACATGACCACATCAGCAGGAGGACTTGTGACAAACCTCAACTTCCAGTCCATTTAGAAGAGTATCAGATTGTCAGAGCAAGCTGTCAAATATTTGACAAACAGCACCAATAAAAGTCCTATTCTGTTTCCATGGAAACTGAGAGTGCGAGAGAGACAGAGAGAGAGAGAGAGAGACAGAGAGAGACAGAGCGAGAGAGAGAGAGAGAGAGAGAGAGAGAGAGAGAGAGAGAGAGAGAGAGAGAGAGAGAGAGAGAGAGAGAGAGAGAGAGACCTGCAGGCAATACTGAGATCAAGTGCCTGAATTGTAGGAATTGTTATCAACGTTTTCTACTCCCAAAGTATGTTATTCAGCTTTTCTAGTCACAAAAAATGTCACTGCACACCAAGATGGCTGTTGATGTGGGTAAGCCTTCAGCTACTTGAGTTCACTGATCAGCTGTTGTCAAAGGGGAAAGTACACATTATCCAGGCATAAATAGTTTGGTGGACAGCTATTCCACAAATAGTGCCTCAACAACCTGAAATGAGGTGATTAGTGATTAGTGAAACGTCTCAGACAGATTGGAACGAGTCACGTAAATATAACAGAGGAACATGTGAAAACTTGATTCTGACGTTAGAGCCAAACTATGATATTACATTTGAAAAGTTTAATTCCAAAATGCTCTATCCACCAATTTATCCCATTTGTCAACAGATGACAATCATCAGATTGTTTATGGGTACCTTCACGTGGGTGTAAAATATATTTTTTTATGAATAGATTTTGGATGGGTATTAAAATGAGCTTTGACGAAGAATTTTGAACACCTGCTCTTTCCATGACATAGACTGACCAGACTGACCAGATGAATACTCACTCAATATTAGGAAGGTGTTCCTAACGTTTGTATACTCAGTGTATATCTATTGTTTAGCTGGAATGTTCGTATTCTGTATATACTGCTTCACTCATTTCATATGTATATACTGTATTCTAATGTATTTTAGTCAATGCCATTCCGACATTGCTCATTCTAATATTTATATATTTCTTAATTCCATTCTTTTACTTTTAGATGTGTGTATCGTTGTGTATTGTTAGATATCACCGCACTGTTGGAGCGAGGAACACAAGCATTTCCCTACAATCTGCTATAGTAATATCTTTTAAATATGTGTATGTGACCAATATAATGTGATTTAATTGTGATATGTGGTTGTCTCTCCTAACTATCTGAAGATGAATCCCCTGTAAGACGCTCTGGATAACATCATCTACTAAATGACTAAAATGTCAAAACCCATTTTCAAATATTAATGTCAATGTCACAAATGTATAATTTGCACAGTTCTTTAAAAAAAATATACATTTGTCACATTTGATTGTGTAAAACCTGACAGTACCACTTACTTATCTGAGAATGAGGCGGATATGTAGCGTTTTGCAACAAAACATGAAATAGATTCTGAACCAATACACTACAGGTCAAAAGTTTTAAAACACCAACTCATTCAAGGGTTTTTCTTTATTTTTTACAATTTTCTACATTGTAGAATAATAGTGAAGACATCAAAACTATAAAGTAACAGATATGGAATCATGTAGTAACCAAAAAAGTGTTAAACAAATCAAAATATATTTTATATATATATAGTAGCCAAAGGGTGGCTACTTCTTCAAAGTAGCCATCCTTTGCCTTGATGACACCCTTAGAATTCTCTCAACCAGCTTCATGGGGTAGTCACCTGGAATGCATTTCAATTAACAGGTGTGCCTTGTCAAAAGTACATTTGTGGAATTTCTTTCCTTCTTAATGCGTTTGAGCCAATCAGTGGTGTTGTGACAGTTGTGTTGTGGTAAAAGATCATGGAGACGTATTCTAGTGGGTGTACCAAGCAAGGAGGCAGTAACTGCTGTCTAGGGTCAGAGGTCATGTCAGAGGTCAGGGTCAATATGAATCAAACATTACCTCAGAGTAAGACAACAGATAACCACATTTCCACTGATCTGCCTACAATTAATTAACGCTTTCATATGTTCTTAAACAGTAAAATGCTAATTTACAAACATTTCTGAAAATAGATATGTAGCATTTTGGAATGAAACTCTTAATTTATTTGATCAATCTGATCGCTCAATGATGTGTACACGTTATAACAGTATGAAGTGTAATACTGTAAATCTGCATTACAAAGTATGTCAACAAGTGTATGCTTTTGGAAGAGAAGAGAGGGAAACACCTTTCTGTTGTTCTCTTTTTCCATGATGAAGAGTTGGGTCAGTGACCTACACGTTACAAAGCTCAATGTAGTGGTGCAACAGAACAGACCGGTGTGGTGGCTGTGGCCCAGCTCCACTCCGGCAGGTGTCGGTTATCTCAGGGAAGTACTCTATCCGGATATATATCCTGGTGTGTCTTGAGAGGACAACTCACCCTCAAACACCTCATAGGGACAGTCAGTTAATATGCTATCAATATTTTTTTTTAATTCTACAGATAACCGACATTAATATCACTGACTGTAGCTTTCCTGCAGTCACATGACCAAATTGCCCTATAGGGCTCTCATGGGTGGAATATATATATATATATATATTTTTAAACACATAAAATCCTGTGTTTCTATGTCAAAATGTTTTGTTATATTTCAGTCTTCTGTGACGTATATAAAGTGTAATATTGGGATGCAAGTGCAAAATGTAATACATTTCAACTCTATATTTGACATGGTACAGGTGTCTTCTTTTTTAAAGACCATAACCATGTGTGTGAGGTCTATACTTTTATTTAAAAGTAGATTTGTTTAAGACCGCCAAGTAACACGGTGTGACCCTGACTTAGCCCACTAAAAGGTTAAAGAGCACACGAGACATTTGATTTCCTAAAGCGTTGGAGAGATAATTATGTAGTCTTACTGTAAGTTTGTCTTCCGAGGGACACAGTGGTAGCATTTGTGACTGCCTCAAAAGCTCTACTTGTTAGTTATTATGTGTTGTACAACATTGCGTTCCTCTTGTTAAATCACAATGTTACTTCCTGATGACCTTTGTGTTGTGCCTGTTCCTGATGTGTTTGTTTATGATGAGTCAACAAACTGCCCCGGCTGAATCTCTCTCATTTAAAGCCACCACTTCAGAGGAACAGAGCAGTGCTGCTTTATGCAGAGATTTTGCTTTGACGGCGGATGAAAGAGATGTAATCCTTTGTTCTGATTTATTAAAGTAGAGGGTATTGACAAATTGATCACACTGAAATAACTGACAAATCCTTATGACATTCATTTTTAAAGAGGAAGTGAAATCCATGTGGAGAGGAAATGAAACCCCATGCAGCTGTCTGCTGATGTTTATGATTCGTTTCATGTGACTATTTGAGAATTTCATTGCTTCCTTGTGTACAGTATGTAACGTAGTCAATGTATTCAGTATGTCAGGTCTGGCATTTCGGTTACTTGAGAGTCAATTACTTTTTTTATGGTCTCTTTAATCGTCCCCTCCCAATTTTAATTGTAATTTCAATCTGTTCCCTGGCCTCCAATGACTCCAGGCCTCTCCCATCTGGGCTACCAAGTCACATCTGGCTTCTCCTCTAGGCCTCGCTGGGCAGGGTGTGTGTGTGTGTTTGCGTGTCTGCTGCTGTGCATGTGTGTGTGTTTGTCTGCCTGTCTAGTCCTGTGGCCAGGCTCCCTTTCTCCAATGGGGCCCAGACTAGTTGTGTGGCACATCCTGTCCCTGTTCCCCACTTCCCTTCATGTGATTCCATGGTTGATTCTCCACTTCCCTTCATGTGATTCCATGGTTGATTCTCCACTTCCCTTCATGTGATTCCATGGTTGATTCCCCACTTCCCTTCATGTGATTCCCCACTTCTCTTCATGTGATTCCATGGTTGATTCTCCACTTCCCTTCATGTGGTTCCATGGTTGATTCTCCACTTCCCTTCATGTGGTTCATGCGGTTCCATGGTTGAGCATTGATTTATCTCCCATCTCTCAGTGGCGGCTGCTGCTGCTGCCCACCTGGCAGCCTGATGCCCAGGAGGCCTGGCTGCCTGATCTCCTTCCAGTACATGACTGTCTTTCTGCGGATGAATCTGAGGAGCAATGTTTTTGATTCACATAATTCATATAGTTTGCCACTGAGGCTTTTTAGCTCACGCTGATCTGACACATCCAGACAGGAGTTGAATTGGTCGGTATGACTGTCACAATCACAACCCACTGGGCACAGACGTCAATTCAATGTCTATTCCACGTTGGTTCAATGTAATTTCATTGAAAATAGGTGCGGGACAAGGTTGATTCAACCAGTGTGTGTGCAGTGGAAATGAACTGGATGATAGTAGCCAGATCTGGCAAACATTATAGATTCAACAATGAATCATAAAAAATTGGGTGAGTATCCTCAACTGATAGGGGTGGCAGGGTAGCCTAGTGGTTAGAGCATTGGACTAGTAACCGAAAGGTTGAAAGTTCAAATCCCTGAGCTGACAAGGTACAAATCTGTTGTTTTACCCCAGAACAAGGCACAGTTCCTAGGCCGTCATTGAAAATAAGAATTTGTTCTTAACTGACTTGGCTAGTTAAATAAAAAACTGTTTAACAGAAGTGCCTTTAGGAGATTTCATGTTCATGGCAAAAGGAAGCAAATGGGAATATAAAAAACACACAAAAAAACTTGTGTACAGCTAAGAAAAATATCCCCAGGGTGACACAAATCCTTCAGTTTTGACATAAATTTGACAGGGAGACAAACTTGCACAAACATTGATAGCCTACCAAACGCTCAGTTAAGACAGTGCTGCCATCATGTGGGCAGAAATAATATTACATTTAGTCATGTCCTGACTCCTGACGCTAAATCATGCCGATCAAGAATTTACTACCACTGTCATCGTAAAACATGTATAAAACTCATAAAGGAGACCATTGATTTATCTTTAAAATAAGTGGCTATGAATCAGAATTTATCAGGAGAATTTTGCATACATCACATTTCTGTCTCTCATTATGCTTCTGCCTTTGTTATAAAAAGGGACGACTGAAGGATCTTTGTACTCACAGGTGAGTAGTCTCTGGAAACACTATTAGGGGTGGCAGGTAACCTAGTGATTAAGAGCGTTGGGCCAGTAACCGAAAGGCTGCTGGTTTAAATCCCTGAGAGAAATCTGCCAAGGTGGAAAAATCTTACGTTCTGCCCTTGAGCAAGCTAGTAAACTCCAAATATCGACTGTTCCCCGGGCGCCGATGACATCGTTAAGGAAGCCCCCCCCGCACCTCTTTGATTCAGAGGAGTTGGGTTAAATACGGAAGACACATCTCGGTTAAATGCATTCAGTTGTGCCTAAATTGTTGAATCATGAACAAAATGACTTGTTGGGTTTTACTTTTAGGTCGTTTTGTTTTATTAGAAAGAGGCATAAAGTTAGACCGCTTGTGTTAACAACCAATACTGTGCATCTAAAAAACATCACACCACTACATAATAACAATATATAAAAAAGTGAATCCATTTTACATAGGGGGGGGGGGGGGGGGACTCTCTGAGAGAGGTGATCATTCTGACAGCAGCTGTCAGGCAACAGTGATCCGTCCAATAGATAGATGGCTGTTAAAAAGATAGTGAGGACAGCCAGACTGATGTCTGTTTGTCACAGTGTGGGTGCGTCCCATAAGGCACCCTGTTCCCTATTCCCAGCTACCTGGTCATGCAATATATAGGGAACAGGGTGCCTTATGGGACGCACCCACTGTGACAAAACAGACATCAGTCTGGCTGTCCTCACTATCATGTTAACAGCCGTCTGTCTATTGGACAGATCAGTTCTCTGGCTCTTCCACCCTAGTCCAGAGTATAGATGTTCTCCTCCACAGGTCTCCTCATGCGGATCTCATAGATGATGTGAGGCGGCTCTTTGGCTGACAAACTAGAAGGACACAACATCATCACGCATTGATCATTCCTAATCAATGATAAGTAATTGGACTAATTGAAGCCTATACATTCTTCGTTCATTTATATGTCAAATTTGTCTTCGTAATTTAAAAAAACATGTTTTGTGTTCAATCACATGTTTACATGTCAGTCGTGCATCATCATGTGTTTGCTTACCAGCCTGTCTTTAAAGCTCTTCTGTGAATCCCTCCTAGAGAAGAAAATAAATTGTTGAAATCAACTCAAATCAAAGTTTATTCGTCAATATGCATAGGAGGATACAGCATATTCAGCACATTGTAAACACTACAATGAAATACTTACTCTTAATTAGTTAGTGGTAATACACTGCTAAATGGGCAAACATTTCACATCACAGCAAGATGTCTGAATACGTGAGCATTACCACACTGGGCTTTTCTCGACAGAGGATGTGAGTTTGCAGTTACATACGTTTAAACCCCAATATGACCAAGGCCCCCATTATAAGTAGGAGCAGACTGAGGGAGAGAGAGAGCACTGGGATGTTGATCTGGAGAGAGAAGCTGGGAAGAGGCTCCTCCATCTGGTTACAGAGCACAGAGAGAAGAAGAAGGGTTAAACTCTTGGAGGGATTTGTTAGGCTTTCATATGGTGAGTAATGTTCGGTTATATGCCAGTGGCGTTACTATGTAGTAGTATATAAAATACTCACAAGTGTTTGCGAAGGGAAAAGACTGGTGTTCTGTCTTGGAATGGCTAGATGTGATGATTCAACAGCTTTCCAGTGTTCTAGAAAAGGAGACACCTCACAATGAAGATGTGGAAGGATGGTAATCTCTCACTTGGCAGGACATTCTGACATTCAATCACCCCTGAGACATCATCAACCACTGCTGCTTGATTCTCTCGAACACTTCCCCCCATCCCTTTGCTTGTGGTTTCCGATGAAATACACTGAGGACTGCATTGCACTGAGCGGCGCAATGTGATTCAAGATAATACTGCATAGAAAACATGTGTTTCAAATGTTTGAGGCTCTTTGTGATTAAACAGCCATAGAAAATGAGTTAGAATCTTGGTCTGAAACTATTCTCTGAGAGGGAAGTGTCCTCATTTTGAAAATGAAAGTTTGTAAGGCATGTAAGGAACTGTTAACATCATGTTTCTCCGTTTGATTTGTGAGCACATTCAGCAGCTTTGCGAGGCGAGTTCCAGGGAGTTTGATCATTGATGTCACAACACTGGGAGTGTGAATGTAGGGTGATAGTCCGTTTTCGTTCCCATCTAGTTAGGATTTCTCCATTTTTAACCACACATAAATCATCATTACGACCGTCAACACAACCCAAGAGGTTAGGAGGTCAGGCCCAGGTTCCTCTAGGGTTCACATGACATTAATACGATCTATTTATTGTATGTCTTTGATCTATTTATTGTATATCTTTGATAGGAAATACGCATCTCACATACATCAGGATCCCATGAGTTCACCCCTTACTCTATTATACACTTACTCACCTGTGGTGGGAGGAGCTTCTGTAACATGTACAGTGGTGCTTGTTGGCAAAACGGTCACTGGAGCTAAGAAAACAATTCACAAATTCAAAACATACATTTTGGGAGAGCATTATAGGCCAGTTTTGAGTTAATTACGTGCCATAAAACAAATAAGGCCGGCGTGTTTTTTTTGTGGACGAGAAAGCTAGAAAGACTAAGTTAATTGATTCCCATTGTTGCCCAAGAGTGTAGAGTAGTGAAAATAAATTATATCTCGCCACCAATTACCTTTCATGACCCTTAAGTTTTGAATAATTTTTTGGTCGTTGAAAATGCCATCTATGTCCACTCTGCAACAGTATGGCCCACTGTCTGTCCGCTTGACGTCGAGAATTCCCAGGTCCATTTCTCCCGCGAGGACATCACCTGCCAGTCTGTACCTGTCCGACACCTTGGAGATGACGCCATGTTTGTCTGTCTGCGCGAGGATGTTGTTGCACCAGAACGTGCCACATTCTCGTCCCCAGCACACGCGGCTCAAACCCAAACGGCTCACTGAATATTGACAGGACAATGTCGCAGTAGCACCTTCCATCACCTTGAATGCTGACACTGAACACCTGGCTGTTGAGCAGGGGGAAATAAACACAGGTATGACAAGGCTATTTCCTCCTTCCAAAGATTCCGTCCACATCTTAACAACATCCCAAGGTCAACCACAAAACTTCCTCAATTTTGCCTCAAGTTTTGATCAAAGGGCTATATTTTGTAGCTTGCTACGCATCTCAATTCGGTTGCTATAATTATAGTAAAAGTATAGTAATCTTCGAAACAGTAGGCCTATGTAGGTATGGAAAAACTAATACACAGCCATATATTATAACTCAAAGTAACACCAAAACATATTATTGTATGAAAACAGCCATGTATAACGTTGAACAGTTAGACCTACTCAATGTAGCTGCGGACGTTGAACAGTTAGACCTACTCAATGTAGCTGTGAACGTTGAGCAGTTAGACCTACTCAATGTAGCTGTGGACGTTGAACAGTTAGACCTACTCAATGTAGCTGCGGACGTTGAACAGTTAGACCTACTCAATGTAGCTGCGGACGTTGAACAGTTAGACCTACTCAATGTAGCTGCGGACGTTGAACAGTTAGACCTACTCAATGTAGCTGCGAACGTTGAGCAGTTAGACCTACTCAATGTAGCTGCGGACGTTGAACAGTTAGACCTACTCAATGTAGCTGCGGACGTTGAACAGTTAGACCTACTCAATGTAGCTGCGAACGTTGAGCAGTTAGACCTACTCAATGTAGCTGTGGACGTTGAACAGTTAGACCTACTCGATGTAGCTGCCGAACGTTGAACAGTTAGACCTACTCAATGTAGCTGCCGAACGTTGAACAGTTAGACCTACTCAATGTAGCTGCGGACGTTGAACAGTTAGACCTACTCAATGTAGCTGTGGACGTTGAACAGTTAGACCTACTCAATGTAGCTGCGAACGTTGAGCAGTTAGACCTACTCAATGTAGCTGCGGACGTTGAACAGTTAGACCTGCTCAATGTAGCTGCGGACGTTGAACAGTTAGACCTGCTCAATGTAGCTGCGAACGTTGAACAGTTAGACCTACTCAATGTAGCTGCGGACATTGAACAGTTAGACCTACTCAATGTAGCTGCGGACGTTGAACAGTTAGACCTGCTCAATGTAGCTGCGGACGTTGAACAGTTAGACCTGCTCAATGTAGCTGCGAACGTTGAGCAGTTAGACCTACTCAATGTAGCTGTGGACGTTGAACAGTTAGACCTACTCGATGTAGCTGCCGAACGTTGAACAGTTAGACCTACTCAATGTAGCTGCCGAACGTTGAACAGTTAGACCTACTCAATGTAGCTGCGGACGTTGAACAGTTAGACCTACTCAATGTAGCTGTGGACGTTGAACAGTTAGACCTACTCAATGTAGCTGCGAACGTTGAGCAGTTAGACCTACTCAATGTAGCTGCGGACGTTGAACAGTTAGACCTGCTCAATGTAGCTGCGGACGTTGAACAGTTAGACCTGCTCAATGTAGCTGCGAACGTTGAACAGTTAGACCTACTCAATGTAGCTGCGGACATTGAACAGTTAGACCTACTCAATGTAGCTGCGGACGTTGAACAGTTAGACCTGCTCAATGTAGCTGCGGACGTTGAACAGTTAGACCTGCTCAATGTAGCTGCGAACGTTGAACAGTTAGACCTACTCAATGTAGCTGCGGACATTGAACAGTTAGACCTACTCAATGTAGCTGCGGACGTTGAACAGTTAGACCTGCTCAATGTAGCTGCGGACGTTGAACAGTTAGACCTACTCAATGTAGCTGCGGACAGTACACCTCCAGCCAAGGCCAAAGCTGCCAACCTGTCTAGAACAAAGCCGTTGGAGACCCGTGTCACTCTAGTAGTAAACAAAGGATACACAAAGAGAGAGGCTGTTTCTGTGGTGTTAGTCAGATTGTGGGGGCGGGGCATCCAACTCGAACTACACCCATGTACCCAATCATTCAACAGCCTAAACTCCAATTATTTGTACTGTTTTAGATAACGTTTCCTTGCCTGAAAATGTTAGGAGGACGAGGATCCAACGACGGGGGAAAAACGGTCCAGAACTAGCAGCCATCTTGTGTATCCAGTGTGTAGGAGTGGAGGGTGTGTGCTGGGAACGGGCAGGGTGGGTCAGAGACAGGGCATCTGAATGGGCAGCTGTGTTCTCGTGGGGGCCACTGCTTGTGACATCTCCAGGCAGGACAGCCAGAGCCACTGTGACCCCTCTGCTAACCTCCTCCTATGGCAGGGCTGGGAGCGAAGAAAAGGCCCATTGTTGATGGAATTTTCATCTGCATATACCAGAGTAAACAAACTGATGATTTAGGAGGCTCATCTCCCAGGGTACACAATGTGTTTTTAAAAGCTAACCCGTAGCCAAAGGTTATGACTAGCCAGTTCCCAAAATCCTTAAATTGATGTTGTAAGGCTTTTAGTAGTTTTTAACAATGTATTAGTGGAACAACAATTGTGTAGCCAATGAATAATTAGACACATTAGAATTTCAAGTTAGAATTTTTATTATCATGCAACAGATTGGGTTTGAACAAGACAATATACCCCAAAATTGGGTAAAGAAGACCATTTTCCGAAGAATGTCGCGATTATGTGTGACTTTTCACTGCCTTTGTATGCCTGGGTGACGTTGCAGATGGGTGTAGCTAAATGTCCTGGTTAGAGGACATGGAGGGGATAGAAAACCATAGCACACTTCCTGCTAAGTCATTGCTTTTCATTTCATCAGACATTAAAGCTGATGCCATTTTTATTTTGGTCACTTTTAGGCTATTACGTAAAAAACTTATCTGGTCATCATAATCAATTGAAACATACACTGTTAACAAATCCAATGAAATGTAATTGGTGACATGCACATGGTTAGCAGATGTTATTGGTGACATGCACATGGTTAGCAGATGTTATTGGTGACATGCACATGGCTAGCAGATGTTATTGGTTGACATGCACATGGTTAGCAGATGTTATTGGTGACATGCACATGGCTAGCAGATGTTATTGGTTGACATGCACATGGTTAGCAGATGTTATTGATGACATGCACATGGTTAGCAGATGTGTAAAGAAATGCTTGTGCTTCTAGTGTTAGAGCTGAATACACAAAGGAAGCCATATTAGTAAGGCCCTTTTTAAAAATAAACCTTTCAATAACACAAATCAACTGTTTGGTTCACTTATCAGCAAACACTACTGATTCTGTAGTGACTTTTGTCTTGTCCGGCTGAATCATTAGCCTGTAAGTCAACCTCAGCCTTGTAACACAGAGCTACTGCACTACTGCACTATGCAACGTGTTAACAGCGTGAGCGTGGTGGCGAAGTGTCCGTGCTTCGTCAGTGGATATCCTCATAGTCGTCTCTCTCGTTGTCCTCTATCTGATAGACGTTCTCTACAGCCGTCTCGCGTGTGTGCAGGCCCAAGCTGGACACTGAGTTTCTGTACAGGACTGAGCCGCCAGAGCGCTGTGGTCTGCCAAAGGAAAGACCAATAAATGCAGAGCTAAGCGAGACGCTGTAGCTTGACATACTGTATTGTCCTTCTACATTATACTGCTTAGTTTCTGATCCAGTTGAATTTATGCTGAGAAAAGTTTTGGAGTGTTGGTGTAAAATCTGACATAGCAAATAAAGTTTGTATTGATTGTATTGATTTAGGACAGGGCTACTTGTTTTGTACAGTATTGAGAATCCCATATATTTTTCAGCTGTGATGTTTTCACAAAAAGTTCTGAACCTTTCTTATTCTCATAGTTTCTACAGATTGTAAAGAAACACATTTTAGGTAAGAGTATTATTATAATATTGATCCATTGACCAAGACTTTTCACATCACCCAGCAGTGCTATTCGCAGAGTAAACCCAGTTCTTCAGCCATTCCTGAACCTGTGACCAAAAACTAGAATCCGGCGTCATTTTGGGTATCAGTTCATAAACCATGTGCCATGGAATCAGTATATCGAAAATCTCTACCCATCTATTTTTCACTCTATATGGTACAGCTGTCAAATTTTTGGCTCCTAAATGAAACTGGTATACTCTCCCCCTTCCACTTGCCTCTTCCATTTTTGTGGTAATGATGCAATTAGTTGGTTGTAATTTTGGGTAGAGCAGACATTTCCATATATTTTTGTTAGTTGCACGTGTGACATAACTCCACCATTCCTATTTATGATATAATTTACAAAGATTATACAGTTTTAAAAAATAATGTTTTTTTTTAATCAGTTAGTATATTTGAGTTTAACTATAATATTTGTTGTAACATTTTGTTCTGTCTTTTCTGGTGGATTAAAATGAAATTGCAACCAACTTTCAATGGCTTGTTTTAAAATAGTGATGTGGTCTGGATCTTTGTATTCACCACTTGGGTCCTGTTACAGGAATAATGAAAGCCGACATTCTGGTTGAGTATCTGATAATCTACCAGTTGTACAGGAGTGGTTAAAACATAATAAAACATAATAATGGTCATCTGAGTACATCAATAAAGGTTTGGTATACTTCAACTGGTATACTTCAACTGGTGTACTTCAACTGGTGTACTTCAACAGGTGTACTTCAACAGGTGTACTTCAACTGGTATACTTCAACTGGTGTACTTCAACTGGTGTACTTCAAATGGTGTACTTCAAATGGTGTACTTTAACTGGTGTACTTCAACTGGTATACTTCAACTGGTGTACTTCAACTGGTGTACTTCAACTGGTGTACTTCAACTGGTGTACTTCAACTGGTGTACTTCAACTAGTATACTTCAACTGGTATACCATCCAGCCCTGGAGTTTTCCCAGACTTTAATTGCATCAAGTTCATCCTCTGTAATTTGTCTTTCACATGAGTCTTTCTGTACAGCTGTTCATTTTACATTATTAATAGAGAAATAATCCTTGCAATTAACTAACTTTGGTTAGTGGAGATGGAGGAGACTGAAACGAAAACATGTGCTTAAACTACTTTGCTTCCTCTTTCAAATGATCGTTTGGTGAGTTATGGGTGACTCCGTTATTTGTAAGTTTCAGTAAATTAGTTTCAGAAAAATTAGTTTCAGTCAATTATTTTTGGTAGCATTTCTATGCTGAAGATTAAAAAATAATTTGGTGCATTTTTCCCAATATCCAGTTTGCTTTATTTTATCATATATTCCACTTGATCTTTCTTGAATAAGTTCCTCCATTTATTTTAGTTACAATAAGCGATCTGCTGTACGTATGTTATGACAGAAAAAGTCTGTTAGAAATTAATTCTGTCCTGGTTAAAAACAACTTGTCACCCAATAGGATTTGATTAAATTTCCAAATTCCTCGCCCACGTGGAAATTATGTAAGAATAATGTACAGTGCATTTGGAAAGTATTCAGACCCCTTTACTTTTTCATCATGTTGTTACAGCCTTGTTCTAACATTGATCAAATCTTTCCCCCCCTCATCAATCTACATACAATACCGCATAATGACAAAGCAAAAACAGGTTTTTAGAAATTTTTACAAATAGAAAAAAATTATAATATGGAAAAATCACATTTGCATAAGTACTCAGACCATTGGCTCAGTACTTTGTTGAAGCACCTTTGGCAGCGATTACGGCCTCAAATCTTCTTGGGCATGACACTACAAGCTTGGCTCTGGCAAAGTGACCATCGGGTTCTTGGTCACATCCCTGACCAAGGCCCTTCTCCCCCGATTGCTCTGGCGGCCAGCTCTAGGTAGAGTCCTGGTGGTTCCAAACTTCTTCCATTTAAGAATGATGGAGGTCGCTGTGTTCTTGGAGACCTTCAATGCTGCAGGTACCCTTCCCCAGATCTGTGCCTCGAACACAATCATGTCTCGGCACTCTACGGACAATTCCTTTGATGTCATGGCTTGGTTTTTGGTCTGATATGCAATGTCAACTGTGGGAACTTATATAGACAGGTGTGTGCCTTTCCAAATCATGTCCAATCAATTGAATTTACCACAGCTGGACTCAAATAAAGTTGTAGAAACATCTCAAGGATGATCAATGGAAACAGGATTCACCTGAGCTCAATTTCAAGTCTCATATCAAAAGGTCTGAATACTTATGTAAATAAGGTATTTCTGTTTTTTGTAGTTAATAAATTAACAAAAAATTGGGGTACTGTGTGTAGATTTGTGAGTCACATTTTTATCTAATCCATTTTACAATAAGGCTGTAACATAACAAAATGTGGAAAAGTCGAGGGGTCGGAATACTTTCTGAATGCACTGTATGTCCAAACTACTGAGCTACAGAAACCACTGTATATGCTTTGATGGTCTGACCGCATTCTGTCATCTATCAACACAGCGAGAAAATCCATACAGTACCAGTCCAAAATTGGGCCACACCCACTCATTCAAGGGTTTTTCTTTATTTTTTACTTTTTTGTACATTGTAAAATAATAGTGAAGACATCAAAACTATGAAATAACACAAATGGAATCATGTAGTAACCAAAAAAGTGTTAAACGAGATTCTTCAAACTAGCCACCCTTTGCCTTGATGACAGCTTTTCACACTCTTGGTATTCTCTCAATCAGCTTCACCTGGAATGCTTTTCCAACTGTCTTGAAGGTGTTCCCACATATGCTGAGCACTTGTTGGCTGCTTTTCCTACACTCTGCAGTCCAACTCATCCCAAGCCATCTCAATTGGGTTGAGGTCAGGTGATTGTGGAGGTCAGGTGGAGGTCAGGTCATCTGATGCAACACTCCATCACACTGTTGCTTGGTCAAATAGCCCTTACACAGCCTGGAAGTGTGTTGGGTCATTGTCCTGTTGAAAAACAAATGATAGTCCCACTAAGCGCAAACCAGATGGGATGGTGTATCGCTGCAGAATGCTGAGGTAGCCATGCCGGTAAAGTGTGCCTTGAATTATAAATCAATCACAGAGAGTGTCACCAGCAAAGCACGCCCACACACCACACCTCCTCCTCCATGCTTCACGGGGGTAACCACACATGCGTAGATCATCTGTTCACCTACTCTCCGTCTCACAAAGACACGACGGTTGGAAACCAAAATCTCATCAGAGCAAAGGACAGATTTCCACCGGTCTAATGTCCATGGCTCGTGTTTCTTGGCCCAAGCAAGTCTCTTCTTATTATTGCTGTCCTTTAGTAGTGGTTTCTTTGCAGTAATTCGACCATGAAGGCCTGTCTCCTCTGAACAGTTGATGTTGAGATGTGTCTGTTACTTGAAATCTGGGAGGTGCAATTTGAGGTGCAGTTAATTGCCGATTTCTGAGTTTGGTTACTCGAATGAACTTATCCTCTGCAGCAGAGGTAACTCTGGGTCTTCCTTTCATGTGGCGGTCCTCATGAGAGCCAGTTTCATCATAGCGCTTGATGGTTTTTGCGACTGCACTTGAAGAAACTTTCAAGGTTTTTAAAATTTTCCGCATTGACTGACTTTCATGTCTTAAAATAATGATTGCCTGTTGTTTCTCTAAGCTTATTTAAGAGGTTCTTGCCATAATATTTGGTATTTTATCAAATAGGGCTATCTTCTGTATACCACCCTGTATAACACAACTGATTGGCTCAAACGCATTAAGGAAAGAAATTCCACAAATTAACTTTTAACAAGGCACATCTGTTAATTGGCAGGTAGCCTAGTGGTTAGAACATTGGACTAGTAACTGAAAGGTTGCAAGATTGAGTCCCTGAGCTGACAAGGTAAAAATCTGTCGTTTTGCCCCTGAACAAGGCAGTTAACCCACTGTCCCTAAGCCATAATTTAAAATAATAATTAGTTCTTAACTGACATGCCTAGTTAAATAAAGGAAAAATAAATTAAATTGAAATGCATTCCAGGTGACTACCCCATGAAGCTGGTTGAGAGAATGCCAAGAGTGTGCAAAGCTGTCATCAAGGCAAAGGGTGGCTACTTTGTAGAATCTCAAATATAAAATATATAACACTTTTTTGGTTACTAAATGATTCCATATGTGTTATTTCATAGCTTTAATGTCTTCACTATTATTCTACAATGTAGAGAATAGTAGAAATAAAGAAAAACCCTGGAATGTGTAGGTGTGTCCAAACTTTTGACTGGTACTGTATATTTCACTAGATCAGAATGTTTAAGCCTCCATTTATCCTCTAGTTCCAATATGTCTATGATATTCGTGATTTCCTTAAGTGCATGAGGGTGATTGATCACTGATCATCTTGTCTTATTATCTGCTAAGCCATTACACTTATAACTGGCTATACTTATTTCACCATTTGCAATAATGAGATACACATTTCAATTCTATTTATGATTATATATGCTTGTAAACTTACCATTAAAAAGTACCATAATGATTGAGTGCCCATATAGCTGTACCATGTTATTTGCACTGCTACTGAGTAAACCTCCAATTGTTCTCCACTATTCCAGCCACTAAAGCCTCCTTATTGTTTCACTTCCTCAGTCAGTTGTGGTCTTGGGTCACTTCCTCAATCTGTTGTGGTCTTGGGTCTCATTAGTCATAATTACAGTATTACCTCACAGACATTTACCATAGACGTAATGGTTTTGCTAATTAGGCCTACATGTTCCATCGATAGATATTGCACAGTGATTCAGTCATTCTCTTGGCATATCGTGATGATTCAACTACTGTATCAGTTGGAAGAGTTATAGTAGTCATGATAACAGTCTACTTACATTTGGAGTACCATAGCAACTCTTTCCCATCGCTTTCCTGCAATTACATCAGTAAGATGTTCACCGAGAGAATTTGTTCTTATTATACAGGCAATGGTATATAGATAGTGTGTACTTACTCATGACGAGTACAGACACAATCCCCACCCCTGTCAGAACAAGCAGAATGGACCCCAGGATCACAGCCAGGTTGTGGCCTCTCGTCTCCTGTAGACATCACAGATTCATATCAGTTCAAAACGGCATCTCACAGCAGTGTTTCGTATTTTTTTTTTGCAGGAATTGCAGTATGTTGTCAAGCTTACTGATTTTGATTCGCTGTAATATAGCGTGGATGAATAGTCAGTGGATGTTGTGGTCACAGGACCTACACAATGAGGAAGTAAAAGTATGTTTTCACATGTAAGAATAATACTGCAATAAAAATAAAAAAACAATATAAATAAAATAAGACTTCTATGGACTGACATCACGTTATTCGGTAGGCTGTGTTCCGTACCGTGGTCGTGGTTGTCCATGGTCTGTGGGGTTATGGTCACATTGGCAGATGTCTGGGATGTTGTCGGGACACGTGCTGAACTCAGACAGTAAAAACACACTAACTGCTCAGCTTGAACAAGTATACATGCTGTGAAATCATTACTATTCCTTTAGTAGAGGCTCACAATTCTCATCCGATAAGCATCAAGTTATGTCCTGGCCTGTCGTGCGTTCTTTACCTTTCTCAATGGTCAAGCTGACATGATATTTCTCATCGTTGAACCATCCAACGTACTGCACTCGACATCCATACGTTCCAGAGTCTTTCTCTGTGATATTGGAGATGGTTAGAGTGACGTCCCCCGTCTTCAGCTCACCCAATAACTGATACCTAACCGACGATCTACGTGTCACTTCAGACCCATCAGTTGAGATTATTTCATTGTCACAACCACCAGAGCTCGGGATGATTCCTTTCCCCCAGCAAATGTGTTGTAGACCATGAGATTTGGCATCATATTTAAATGGCAGAGTGATATTCTGACCCTCAATACCAATGATTTGACTGCATTCACTGACTGAAAATGAGAGCGAAGAAGTAGTGAGAACTGAATTTTATTTTAAATCCTATTCATTTACTTATTAAATTAACCAGGCTAAAATAGATATATCGAGCATCACTCACCTGAAAGTAGACAGAGGAGAAACCAGCCTGAAATGCACCGAGTCTCCATGATCAGGCTTTGTCACTTTCTCACTCTCATGTGTCAGGTCTTTAATGAACTCAAATCAAATCGCCTGGTCACATGACTTCCTCTCCTTCACAACTACTGACAGCTGTTTCCTTTGCGCTCGGATAAGCAAGAGGGTCAGTGTTCTTCTGTTTTACCCTTCCAAATATTGCACACAGACTTGCACATGTTTTAGGCAAGTTCACATAATTCATAATTTATTGAAAATAAATTAAATCCAGTGTATGATTGTATGAAATACATCCACAGGTACACCTCCAATTGACTCAAATGATGTCAATTAGCCTATCAGAAGCTTCTAAAGCCATGACATCATTTCCCAAGCTGTTTAAAGGCACAGTCTGAACCACTGGAATTGTGATATAGTGAATTATAAGTGAAATAATCTGTCTGTAAACAATTGTTGGGAAAATTACTTGTGTCATGCCCAAAGTAGATGCCAAAACTATAGTTTGTTAACAAGAAATTTGTGGAGAGGTTGAAAAACTAGTTTTAATGACTCCAACCTAAGTGTATGTAAACTTCTGACTTCAACTGTATGTTTGGATCACCCTATTTGTCTGTAGGAGCTTCATAGTTCTGTGGATCTGCATGGTGTCTTAAGTCCTCTCACATGAGTTCTTTCACTGGGATGTTCCTGCTGCAGACACGCAGGGAGCTGGCTCTCTCTGGTTCTCCTCTGGTGCGGCTATTCCTTGACAGTCTCCGACCTATAGATGCACAGTGGCAGTGCATAGAAAGAGAGAGGCGGGGGCAGACAATGTTTCAACAGTCATTATTAGTAATGGCCCAGGTAGCAGACCTGGTTTCAAATACTATTTGAAATCTTTCAAATACTTTACTTTAGCCTTCCTGGAGTTTAAGGTGAGCAGGAAGTTTCTATTGGTTTCATTGCAACAGGCTCAATCAAGCACAGACATTATTGGTATGAGAATGGCACAGCTGTTTTATGGGCTCCTGGCTAATTCTGCTATTTATGTATTTCTTTCTTATTACCAAAAATAGCTTCTGGACATCAGAACAGCGATCACTAACCTTGATTTATATGAAGATTTCTACTTCAACGAGTTGGAGACACAGGACATACTGCTCCCACCGGACCAGACCCTAATCCCTGAGACGTAGGACATACTGCTCCACCCGGACCAGACCCTAATCCCTGAGACGCAGGACATACTGCTCCCACCGGACCAGACCCTAATCCCTGAGACATAGGACATACTGCTCCACCCGGACCAGGCCCTAATCCCTGAGACACAGGACATACTGCTCCCCCCAGACCAGGCCCTAACCCCTGAGACACAGAACATACTGCTCCCCCCAGACCAGGCCCTAATCCCTGAGATGCAGGACATACTGCTCCCACCGGACCAGACCCTAATCCCTGAGATGCAGGACATACTGCTCCCACCGGACCAGACCCTAATCCCTGAGACGCAGGACCTACTGCTCCCACCGGACCAGACCCTAATCCCTGAGACGTAGGACATACTGCTCCCCCCAGACCCTAATCCCTGAGACGCAGGACATGCTGCTCCACCCGGACCAGGCCCTAACCCCTGAGACACAGGACATACTGCTCCCCCCGGACCAGGCCCTAACCCCTGAGACACAGGACAGCCTTAAATGCAGCGAGTCTCCATGATGGGGTGATGTAAAGTTACAAGGTGGCTAAAATGCAAAAATATACTTCATTCTTAATTCCATGCTCGAATTAATACAAAAAAGTACAAAAAGTCCTATTTAAAAAAATTAGAATGTGGACAAGATCAGGACGCATATTACTGTAGCTCCAGGTATAAATGGGGTCGTCAGATGTGTGTCAGGTGACTTCCTTCCCATCTGCTGTCAGTTGTTTCCCATGCAGTGTTTTCCCATGCAATCAGAAAGGCAGAGAAGGTCAGTGTGACGCAATCAAGAGGTTGAAGCGCGAGGCTGAACTTCTCCACTGTTTTGACCCCACAGCTAGTTTCACTTCTATAATAATATTGTGCGTGTAATTAACCGTTTTCTCTTGTCAATTCTGTGGAAGGACACAGTCTACCACTTTGTTTAGAATCAAGTCTCAGGGACAGGGGTCTCTTGTGTCATATTTATTTACATGTAATAACAACAACAAACAATGCACAGTAAGCAGAAATAATGAGTCACCTCTTTCACTTCCACTCTGAGAGACAAACTGTTGAAACAGCTAAATATATCGCTGCCAATATTAGCCCCCCAAGCAAAGAATTGTTAAAGTAGAACTCAAAAGTAGACAGTTGCAACACACGGATTGAGCTAATGCCCGAATTGAAGAAGACTAGTAACAAGTAACATATAATGATTGAAGGAAAACAATTGTAATTCTCCTGACAGTTTAAAAATGCTTCACCATTCAGTGAGAAGAAGTGCTAGGATCAAAACAGGGATGGAGACGATTGCTCCCACTCTCACTGTGTGCCCTATGTAACTTTCCAGGGATGGAGACGATTGCTCCCACTCTCACTGTGTGCCCTATGTACCTTTCCAGGGATGGAGACGATTGCTCCCACTCTCACTGTGTGCCCTATGTACCTTTCCAGGGATGGAGACGATTGCTCCCACTCTCACTGTGTGCCCTATGTACCTTTCCAGGGATGGAGACGATTGCTCCCACTCTCACTGTGTGCCCTATGTACCTTTCCAGGGATGGAGCCATGTTCTGCTGTGGGTTATAGTCATAGTTTTTGTTTCAGGCATTGTGGTTGAAGAGAAAGTTGAAATAGAAAATGTATTTGCATAAGATTTGCATTTTGCAACATAAAAAGATTTACGAAAGGCATTTGTTTTTTATGTACAATATTCTGGTTGTATGTATCCTTAGCTTTCGCACACTGTGGATAAGATCTACTTCATACCCGCTACAGTACCTTGATTCTCTTGACAATACCTATTACAGGGGCCTGTAGTGATGTCATAAAGGGTGGCAGGTAGCTTAGCGCTTAAGCGCGTTGGCACAGTAACCGAAAGGTTGCTGGTTTGAACCCCCGAGCTGACTAGGTGAAAAATCTGTCAATGGGCCCTTGAGCAAGACACTTAACCCTAATTGCTCCTGTATGTCACTCTGGATAAGAGCGTCTGCTAAATAAATAAAAATAAAGGATATTTTTCAAAGAAAGAAAGTGTATTGTTGTTTTTTATGATCTGAATGTGCAATGCGGGTTTATCATCTTCATAATGATAATGATAGTGGTGGTGTTAAGGTCACTACTCCTCTCTGGTGTGAGACAGTGGGTGTGCTGAGACAGTGGGTGTGCTGGGGCAGTGGTCTGCTGAGACAGTGGGTGTGCTGGGGCAGTGGTCTGCTGAGACAGTGTGTGTGCTGGGGCAGTGGGTGTGCTGGGACAGTGGGTGTGCTGGGACAGTGGGTGTGCTGAGACAGTGGGTGTGCTGAGACAGTGGTCTGCTGAGACAGTGGTCTGCTGAGACAGTGGGTGTGCTGAGACAGTGGGTATACTGAGACAGTGGGTGTGCTGGGGCAGTGGTCTGCTGAGACAGTGGGTGTGCTGGGACAGTGGTGTGCTGAGACAGTGGGTGTGCTGGGGCAGTGGTCTGCTGAGGCAGTGGGTGTGCTGAGACAGTGGGTGTGCTGGGACAGTGGTGTGCTGAGACAGTGGGTGTGCTGGGACAGTGGTCTGCTGAGACAGTGGTCTGCTGAGACAGTGGGTGTGCTAGGGCAGTGGTCTGCTGAGACAGTGGGTGTGCTGGGACAGTGGTCTGCTGAGACAGTGGTCTGCTGAGACAGTGGGTGTGCTGAGACAGTGGGTGTGTTGGGGCAGTGGTCTGCTGAGGCAGTGGGTGTGCTGAGACAGTGGGTGTGCTGGGACAGTGGTGTGCTGAGACAGTTGGTGTGCTGGGGCAGTGGTCTGCTGAGACAGTGGGTGTGCTGAGACAGTGGCTGTGCTGGGGCAGTGGGTGTGCTGAGACAGTGGGTGTGCTGAGACAGTGGGTGTGCTCAGACAGTGGGTGTGCTGAGACAGTGGGTGTGCTGAGACAGTGGGTGTGCTGGGACAGTGGTCTGCTGAGACAGTGGTCTGCTGAGACAGTGGCTGTGCTGGGGCAGTGGGTGTGCTGAGGCAGTGGGTGTGCTGAGACAGTGGGTGTGCTGGGGCAGTGGGTGTGCTGAGACAGTGGGTGTGCTGAGACAGTGGGTGTGCTGGGGCAGTGGGTGTGCTGAGACAGTGGGTGTGCTGAGACAGTGGGTGTGCTGAGACAGTGGGTGTGCTGAGACAGTGGGTCTGCTTGCGTAATTGGGACAACAGTTGGAACATCTGGTGTTACAGGACAACAATAACATATTTATGTTTAAAAGCTCATCAAATAAGGTGACATTACAGACGTTTTCAAATTATAACTATGGTCTTCACAGGCTTGTTGTTTCTCGAAAAAGTACATATTTTGCATAGTAGCTAGCGATGGCTCTTAGTGTAATGAAATAATCATTCATGATTTCACATGCATCAACGAATCAGAAGCCACACCTTTATATTCACGATTCCAGTTGTATATTATCACCTTGTCGAACAATTAAACGAACGATGTGCGTCAGGTCGGTGTGCGTCAGGTCGGTGTGCGTCAGGTCGTTGTGCGTCAGGTCGGTGTGCGTCAGGTCGTTGTGCGTCAGGTAGGTGTGCGTCAGGTCGTTGTGCGTCAGGTCGATGTGCGTCCGGTCGTTGTGCGTCAGGTCGTTGTGCGTCAGGTTGTTGTGCGTCAGGTCGGTGTGCGTCAGGTCGGTGTGCGTCAGGTCGTTGTGCGTCAGGTCGGTGTGCGTCAGGTCGGTGTGCGTCAGGTCATTGTGCGTCAGGTCGGTGTGCGTCAGGTCGATGTGCGTCAGGTCATTGTGCGTCAGGTCGGTGTGCGTCAGGTCGATGTGCGTCAGGTCGGTGTGCGTCAGGTCGGTGTGCGTCAGGTCGGTGTGCGTCAGGTAGGTGTGCATCAGGTCATTGTGCGTCAGGTCATTGTGCGTCAGGTCGGTGTGCGTCAGGTCGGTGTGCGTCATGTCGGTGTGCGTCAGGTAGGTGTGCGTCAGGTCATTGTGCGTCAGGTCGGTGTGCGTCAGGATGATGTGCGTCAGGTCGGTGTGCGTCAGGTCGGTGTGCGTCAGGTCGGTGTGCGTCAGGTAGGTGTGCGTCAGGTCGGTGTGCGTCAGGTCGTTGTGCGTCAGGTCATTGTGCGTCAGGTCGGTGTGCGTCAGGTCGGTGTGCGTCAGGTCGGTGTGCGTCAGGTCGTTGTGCGTCAGGTCGGTGTGCGTCAGGTCGGTGTGCGTCAGGTCGGTGTGCGTCAGGTCGGTGTGCGTCAGGTCGGTGTGCGTCAGGTCGGTGTGCGTCAGGTCGGTGTGCGTCAGGTCGGTATGCGTCAGGTCGTTGTGCGTCAGGTCGATGTGCGTCAGGTCGTTGTGCGTCAGGTCGGTGTGCGTCAGGTAGGTGTGCGTCAGGTCGGTGTGCGTCAGGTCGTTGTGCGTCAGGTCGGTGTGCGTCAGGTCATTGTGCGTCAGGTTGGTGTGCATCAGGTCGTTGAACAGTTCTGTCAGCTCCATGCGGCAGTAGTACAGTCTCCCTCTCTGGCGTTGTAGATAGTGAGAGAGACATCTCTCTGCAGCTCCCCTGGTAACCTGGTAACCTGTGTCTGTAGGTCGTCCTGTAGGTCACCTCTACTCCGCTAGTATCAGTGACTGTGTTATCACAGCCGAACAGAGACGGCTCTGCTTCTCTTCCCCCAGCACACCAGGGTCTCAGTATCATACCTGCAGGAGAAAGATACTGTCCTCCCCGCAATATCATCCACTGTCTCCATGACGCCCTCACACACTGCGGGCAGGAAATAAACAATCACACATGTTAAATGGGACTTCAACGCCAGTCTCAGACAAACAGAAGAGTGTGTAGAGATTTCCTTGTTTTTGATAGATCTGTTTTACCTAACTGTGGTTAATGGCTGACAGAGAGTGAAACAGACAGGACTTACACATCCACAGAGAGACCGTGAGGAAGGTATTAACTTATTGATACTATGAAGGATAGACAGCATTGTCGTTGTGTTCAACGAAATCAAACAGAGACAAATCAGTTTTGTCTCACTATCTAGTACTACCTACCTTTATAACTGATTATCAAAAGGCTCTCAAAGATCTGTGTCACAGTCAATAGGATGTGCAAATCAAGCCTCAAACACCGCACCACTTCTCTGGCATCGCCCACAAGCCTGGCCAAGATCTCAGAATTCACACACCAGGGGGAGTAGTGAGACTGCTTTTTAAGTCTGTCAAATACTCAAACATGGACTTGTGGATCGTAAGTGAAGTGAATAAGTGAATAATAATAGTAATAATAATATATATATATATATATATATATATTATTACTATTAATACTATTATACTACTATTATATATATATATAATTACTATTAATACTATTATACTACTATTATATATATATATTATTACTATTAATACTATTATACTACTATTATATATATATATTATTACTATTAATACTATTATACTACTATTATATATATATATATATTATTACTATTAATACTATTATACTACTATTATATATATATATATTATTACTATTAATACTATTATACTACTATTCTATATATATATATATATATATATATATATATATATATTATTACTATTAATACTATTATACTACTATTATATATATATATATTATTACTATTAATACTATTATACTACTATCATATATATATATATATATATATATATATATATATTATTACTATTAATACTGTTATACTACTATTATATATATACATATATATTATTACTATAAATACTATGATACTACTATTAATACTATTATACTACTATTATATATATATTATTACTATTAATACTATTATACTACTATTATATACATATATATATATATCTCTATGAATATGATTTGCCAAATTATCTGTCTGTCATAGTGTCCTTGTGAAGTGATTTCCCATGATAACTATGTATGTAATTTCCAACCTATCGTCTCAATCACCTATCGTCTCAATCACCTATAGTCTCAATCACCTATCGTCTCAATCACCTATTGTCTCAATCACGTATCGTCTCAATCACCTATCGTCTCAATCACCTATCATCTCAATCACCTATCGTCTCAATCCCCTATCGTCTCAATCCCCTATCGTCTCAATCACCTATCGTCTCAATCACCTATCGTCTCAATCACCTATCGTCTCAATCACCTATCATCTCAATCACCTATCGTCTCAATTCCTCTATCGTCTCAATCACCTATCGTCTCAATCACCTATTGTCTCAATCCCCTATCGTCTCAATCACCTATCGTCTCAATCACCTATCATCTCAATCACCTATCGTCTCAATTCCTCTATCGTCTCAATCACCTATCGTCTCAATCACCTATCGTCTCAATCACCTATTGTCTCAATCCCCTATCGTCTCAATCCCCTATCGTCTCAATCACCTATTGTCTCAATCCCCTATCGTCTCAATCCCCTATCATCTCAATCCCCTATCGTCTCAATCCCCTATCGTCTCAATCACCTATCGTCTCTTTATTACATCACTAGGGAGGAGTGGAACTAAGATAGGAAGACATGTCGGCTACAAATGTTTACCTTGTGCTTTTCATCGTAGTAATGTGGGGACAGGATATTAAAACGAGTGCAGTAAAAGTCTCACCTTAAAAACTCTTTCACAAAAAATAGAGTGATCATAATAATAAGAGATAATAATACTAGAAAATAGAATATAAATTTAAAGAGAAAAAAAAATCACACAAGAACCACATTGAGAGTTAGAGAACAGTAGAATGCAACAGGTGTAAAATAACACAGTGAAATCCTTACCTTGAAAGCTCTTTCCCAACAATGTAGTGATCATAATAATAATAATAATAATAATAATAAGAGATAATAATACTAGAAAATATAATAAAAATGTAAAGTAAGAATAAAAACCACACAGGAACTAAATTGAGAGTTAAAGAACAGGAGGATGCAATGTATTCATGTGCATCGATAGGAATTCAAAGAGGGAAAAAAACTAAAACAAAGTCTGATTCTTTGTAAAGAGTAAGTGGTGTATCCCCCCAGATGGTTTCAGATACTCTTAATAGCCCTTGTCTAATGTGACTGGTCTACTTATTGAAATCTGTCCAGCTGTTGCACCATTTGATGATTTAAGTAGGAGAGCAGACCTAGAGGCTACGTGGGATAGATGTAGCCTTACTGTGGATCCACACCGAGGCCCAGCATGCCAGCGCTACGCAGTACGCACACAGTTCCAAATGAACACTCTGAGGGAGTTGTGGAGAAGCGATCTATGAATAGATCTGTTGTTTACAGGGACGGTTGTTTTCCTACACTGAAAAGCAGTAGGTCCCTGTTCTGAGAAAGAAGTTAAGAGGGGGGGGGGGGTGTCTTAGATGGGTTATGAAAGTTGGTGTCTCTAACTGGATTTTACTGGATTTGAGAGTGTTTTACAGTCAGTTGCTAACAGTGAATGTCTTGCTCATTTCATGGTTCCACAATGCACACAGTGTACTCTGTATTAATATACTATAGTCACAGTCCCACAGGCTAAGGATACAGCAGCAGGTTGAACAGTACTATGTAGAACACACTGTACAGCATGTTACTATGCAGAACACACTGTACAGCATGGTACTATGCAGAACACACTGCACAGTATGGTACTATGCAGAACACACTGTAGAACACACTGTACAGCATGGTACTATGTAGAACACACTGTACAGCATGGTACTATGCAGAACACACTGTACAGCATGGTACTATGTGGAACACACTGTACAGCATGGTCCTATGCAGAACACACTGTACAGCATGGTACTATGCAGAACACACTGTACAGCATGGTACTATGCAGAACACACTGTACAGCATGGTACTATGCAGAACACACTGTACAGCATGGTACTATGCAGAACACACTGCACAGCATGGTACTATGCAGAACACACTGCACAGTATGGTACTATGCAGAACACACTGTAGAACACACTGTACAGCATGGTACTATGCAGAACACACTGTACATTATGGTACTATGCAGAACACACTGTACAGCCTGGTACTATGCAGAACACACTGTACAGCCTGGTACTATGCAGAACACACTGTAGAACACACTGTACAGCCTGGTACTATGCAGAACACACTGTACATTATGGTACTATGCAGAATACACTGTACAGCATGGTACTATGCAGAACACACTGTACAGCATGGTACTATGTAAAACACACTGTGCAGCATGGTCCTATGTAGAACACACTGTACAGCCTGGTACTATGCAGAACACACTGTAGAGCATGGTACTATGCAGAACACACTGTAGAGCATGGTACTATGCAGAACACAATGTACAGCATGGTACTATGCAGAACACACTGTGCAGCATGGTCCTATGCAGAACACACTGTACAGCATGGTACTATGCAGAACACACTGTACATTATGGTACTATGCAGAACACACTGTACAGCCTGGTACTATGCAGAACACACTGCACAGTATGGTACTATGCAGAACACACTGCACAGTATGGTACTATGCAGAACACACTGTAGAACACACTGTACACCATGGTACTATGCAGAACACACTGTACAGTATGGTACTATGCAGAACACACTGTAGAACACACTGTACAGTATGGTACTATGCAGAACACACTGTACAGCATGGTACTATGCAGAACACACTGATCAGTAAAAATCTGTTAATTAAACCTGGTGTATTTTACACCAGCCACTGTATGTCATTTCACATTGGGGCTGTTATGTGAACTTCCTTCCTCTGTAGTCTGGGGATTGAAATTGTTTTCACCATTTTATGCCAAGCAATTATTCAACCGTTAGGACCCTATAGTCTCCATTCAGGATCCTCAACTAGATTTGTTTTCTCGAGTGGATGGTCAGGAGGCCGGAATATAATTACAAATAACTTCTAGTAGACGGCCAATTGTCTGCAAGAAGCCCAAACAGATGTAATGTTTGACTAAAACATAATAATTTAAAACCTTGCTTACACGTGTATACGATCACTTATCTCTCTATAATGCGTGGGAAATACTTGGGAACAGATTTCTTAAATTAAAATCACTTGAGAGGGTTAGATGGACAAAGCCCTGGAGCAGACCCAGTATATATATCCCTGCTCTGGTCCTGTCTTTTCTCCTTTCTCTTGCTTCAGCAGTAAGCATCACAGAAACCCTAAGTCAGCTGTTATTGGGCTGGAACGAAGGTCACACTTCCTGAGTGGCCTTCAGCAGGTAGCCTAGCGGTTAGAGCTCGGCGAGCAGGCAACTGGAGGGTTCGAAACCCAGGTCTGAGGGGAAAAATATGGTGGGAAGTGAGCTGGAAACCGCAGGGTTGTGGTATCAAATTTTAAATGCCATTGCCTGTCATTGTGCCTTTGAGCAAGACACTTAGTCCACCACAACAACTCCTCCATTGGTGCCCAGTGTGGAAGCCCCCTGCTCCACGCACACACACACACACACACAAGAAACACACGCGCACACACACACACGAGAAACACATGCAGCAGTCACACTCTAACTCTTGCTAATAACATAAAATTTGAAGAAACACATTACGCAATTTTCGTAAACAGAACTTGAGACTTTATTATCTTGAAAGGGATCTGTATCAGCAGTTTAACCTAATGAAGAAGACTAAGGCCACATGATGTGTCAGAGTTTCATCTGGACAGAGGAGCACCATGTAACAGTCAGGACAAAGTGTTGTTGTGGGGGACTAAGTGTCTTGCTCAAAGGCACAATGACAGGCAATGGCATTTAGAATTTGACAGGTTACAAAACGCCTTTCTCCAACTAGAGAGAGATCAGTAACCAGAGACATTACAACCAAGAATATTGCTGGCAATGAAAATAATCCACAACAACATGTCCCTTTATTCCTCTCCTTGTGATGTAGACTGTAGGATTGGACACCATGAAACTGCCCTCTCCCGAATGTTAGTCCCACTAATCTGATTACATTCCTGGATAACAAGATATGAAATAAAAGACTGTCTGTCTGTCTGTCTGTCTGTCTGTCTGTCTGTCTGTCTGTCTGTCTGTCTGTCTGTCTGTCTGTCTGTCTCTCTCTCTCTCTCTCTCTCTCTCTCTCTCTCTCTCTCTCTCTCTCTCTCTCTCTCTCTCTCTCTCTCTCTCTCTCTCTTTCAGATCATTGGCTAATTCAATCATTTGTCCTCATATTTTTGTTTTGTTTTATTAGGTAGTTGCATACTTGTGACTTTTCCTCTATTAAGTCCACTTATTATGCCAGTACAATGTACCACTGACATACTTCCTGGTAGTACACCATTCATCTGCAGTAGTGATGGGTTCTCTAACAGATGTACTGTTGGTCTGCAGTAGTGATAGGTTCTCTAACAGATGTACTGTTGGTCTGCAGTAGTGATGGGTTCTCTAACAGATGTACTGTTGGTCTGCAGTAGTGACGGGTTCTCTAACAGATGTACTGTTGGTCTGCAGTAGTGATGGGTTCTCTAACAGATGTACTGTTGGTCTGCAGTAGTGACGGGTTCTCTAACAGATGTACTGTTGGTCTGCAGTAGTGATGGGTTCTCTAACAGATGTACTGTTGGTCTGCAATAGTGATGGGTTCTCTAACAGATGTACTGTTGGTCTGCAGTAGTGATGGGTTCTCTAACATATGTACTGTTGGTCTGCAATAGTGATGGGTTCTCTAACAGATGTACTGTTGCCTAGAAGGCCAGCATACCGGAGTCGCCTCTTCACTGTTGACGTTGAGACTGGTGTTTAGTACTAATTACAGTTTTTCTCAGTTGCTTTGGTGCATTTCTTAGATCAAAAGTGCAATTCTTGATACTACTTGTACAAATTCCAAATAATCTAGTCACTTGTGCACATCATTAAAGCAATTTCTTATTCCTTTAAACAAATTGCAATTGATAATGTACAAGTGTCAGCTTTTTCCCACATTATCAATTGCTCATGTCATGTTGATCAATATATAGTAAGTAGATGGTTCTCTGTTGAATAGTCTTACCCCTCAAAACATCTAGGCATTAGTTCCTTGCATAAGCCTTTACATGCAAAATTGTTAAACTATTTGTCATAAACTGTCAAGCATAGTTTTACACATTTCTATTAGACCTTTTGTACAAAAACCTGAATTGATGAATCGTGCAGGTGAAATTGACCCTCACTCATGAAGGAATGTAAAGTGTTGGTTCCATCAACAATCAACCAGTTGTCTGAATTGCTCAAAGGTGCATCTCATGAAGAATCAATTGGCAAGCATATATAGACAGACCACAACACAGAGTTGCAATTTTCCAATAATGGATGGACCAGGAAACGAACAGGGTCAACAGCCAAGAGGAGGAAGAAGAGGAGCAAGGATGCGTGGTGGAAGGCAAAATAGAGGAAGAGGCAGAAGAGGACATAGGCGCATATCTGATGACATAAGGGCCACTATTGTAGACCATGTTGTCAATCATGGCCTTACAATGGCTGAGGCGGGTCGAAGGGTGCAGCCGAATATTGGGAGATCAACCGTGTCCTCAATAGTTAAAACGTTTCGAAGAGAGAACAGGTATGTCCACCAATGTACAGTGCACTGTTACTGTATATAAGCAGTATACTGTATACTTCCTACAATGCTTCATATTACAGTAGTACACTTGTATTTCACAGCATACAGAAATATACTCTATACAGATACATACTGCACCTTACATGCACCCACCTGTATGTTTTACAGTAAAATGTGTGTTCGCATAGTTTTTGTCTATGTGAAAGTGTGCGATGCATCACTGCATTTTTCCCCACATAGGACTGCAAGATTACCTCAAACCGGTGGCAGAGGACGCCTTTTCACACCTCAACAGGAGGAGGCTATTTGCACCATGGTCCGAGCAAACAATGCCATGAGACTCAGGGAAATACAAAGGACCATTATAGAAGACAACGATGTCTTTGAAAACATCCATACGGTTAGCATCTCAACCATCGACAGGGTGCTGCATAGAAACCAGATGAGTATGAAACAGCTGTACCGTGTACCATTCCAAAGGAATGAGGACAGAGTTAAGGAGCTACGGTACCAGTATGTACAGGTAAAACATATATCTATGTAACTACTTTACAGCAACATTTTATAGTGATACATAGTACAGTAAGCATAGACTGCACACATTTCCATTGCTGTGGAAGGAACATGCAATATATGTACATTTTATGTCACTCTTCCTTACCAAAACAAATGCAACTGTGTGTTCTGGGATATAGCGTATAATGGAGTTGGAATCAAGTGAACCCTCTCACAACTTTGTATACGTGGATGAGGCTGGCTTCAACCTGACCAAATGCAGAAGGCGGGGTCGGAATATCATCGGTCACAGAGCTACTGTGGATTTGCCAGGCCAACGGGGAGGAAATATCACCATGTGTGCTGCTATTTCGGAGCATGGTGTCCTAACCCATATCCCCCTTATAGGGCCATACAACACCCAGCATCTACTCAACTTTTTAGAGACTCTCTACAGGGCTCTCATCCCTGATGATGAGAGGCATCTGTTTAGAGAGGATTTGCCAAAGTATGTGGTCATTTGTGATAATGTGAGTTTCCATCGATCAAACATCATAAGGCAATGGTTTGTGACCCACCCCAGGATGCTCATAGAATTCTTCCCACCTTATTCACCATTCCTTAACCCAATTGAGGAGTTATTTTCAGCATGGAGGTGGAAGATGTACGATCGTCAGCCGCACACACAGATGACCCTGCTGGCTGCAATGGATGCAGCATGTGAGGACATCACAGTAGACGCCTGCAGAGGATGGATAAGGCATTCCAAAAGATTCTTTCCACGTTGCATTGGAAGGGAAAATATCCGGTGTGATGTGGATGAGAATATGTGGGCCGACAGACAGGAACGTCTGGATGTGTAGAGACAGCACAACAGTGCTGCGGGCAAAGTTGTGCCTTAGGGGTGGTTTCCTGTGTTTCTTTCTAATTTAGTCTTTTTTCCTTTGTGCCCCTTGGGTTGTCCAGTCTCTTTCAATCAATAACCCACATACAGTAATACAGTGCCTTGCGAAAGTATTCGGCCCCCTTGAACTTTGCGACCTTTTGCCACATTTCAGGCTTCAAACATAAAGATATAAAACTGTATTTTTTTGTGAAGAATCAACAACAAGTGGGACACAATCATGAAGTGGAACGACATTTATTGGATATTTCAAACTTTTTTAACAAATCAAAAACTGAAAAATTGGGCGTGCAAAATTATTCAGCCCCTTTACTTTCAGTGCAGCAAACTCTCTCCAGAAGTTCAGTGAGGATCTCTGAATGATCCAATGTTGACCTAAATGACTAATGATGATAAATACAATCCACCTGTGTGTAATCAAGTCACCGTATAAATGCACCTGCACTGTGATAGTCTCAGAGGTCCGTCAAAAGCGCAGAGAGCATCATGAAGAACAAGGAACACACCAGGCAGGTCCGAGATACTGTTGTGAAGAAGTTTAAAGCCGGATTTGGATACAAAAGATTTCCCAAGCTTTAAACATCCCAAGGAGCACTGTGCAAGCGATAATATTGAAATGGAAGGAGTATCAGACCACTGCAAATCTACCAAGACCTGGCCGTCCCTCTAAACTTTCAGCTCATACAAGGAGAAGACTGATCAGAGATGCAGCCAAGAGGCCCATGATCACTCTGGATGAACTGCAGAGATCTACAGCTGAGGTGGGAGACTCTGTCCATAGGACAACAATCAGTCGTATATTGCACAAATCTGGCCTTTATGGAAGAGTGGCAAGAAGAAAGCCATTTCTTAAAGATATCCATAAAAAGTGTCGTTTAAAGTTTGCCACAAGCCACCTGGGAGACACACCAAACATGTGGAAGAAGGTGCTCTGGTCAGATGAAACCAAAATTGAACTTTTTGGCAACAATGCAAAACGTTATGTTTGGCGTAAAAGCAACACAGCTGAACACACCATCCCCACTGTCAAACATGGTGGTGGCAGCATCATGGTTTGGGCCTGCTTTTCTTCAGCAGGGACAGGGAAGATGGTTAAAATTGATGGGAAGATGGATGGAGCCAAATACAGGACCATTCTGGAAGAAAACCTGATGGAGTCTGCAAAAGACCTGAGACTGGGACGGAGATTTGTCTTCCAACAAGACAATGATCCAAAACATAAAGCAAAATCTACAATGGAATGGTTCAAAAATAAACATATCCAGGTGTTAGAATGGCCAAGTCAAAGTCCAGACCTGAATCCAATCGAGAATCTGTGGAAAGAACTGAAAACTGCTGTTCACAAATGCTCTCCATCCAACCTCACTGAGCTCGAGCATTTTTGCAAGGAGGAATGAGAAAAAATTTCAGTCTCTCGATGTGCAAAACTGATAGAGACATACCCCAAGCGACTTACAGCTGTAATCGCAGCAAAAGGTGGCGCTACAAAGTATTAACTTAAGGGGGCTGAATAATTTTGCACGCCCAATTTTTCAGTTTTTGATTTGTTAAAAAAGTTTGAAATATCCAATAAATGTCGTTCCACTTCATGATTGTGTCCCACTTGTTGTTGATTCTTCACAAAAAAATACAGTTTTATATCTTTATGTTTGAAGCCTGAAATGTGGCAAAAGGTCGCAAAGTTCAAGGGGGCCGAATACTTTCGCAAGGCACTGTATGTAAATAGTACTGTTGAAATTGATATATGCCATAGAAGTGCAGCCTTGTGCATTTTCAATACAGTAACTGTCATCCAAACTGTAGCCTAAGTTTACATCAGGTAATACTGTCAAATTACACAGTTACATTGACAACATGCCTAAACATTTTGACGACCTTGTTCGTGAACAATGACTCAATGACTTATCATTCTGATGACACTGACATGATCATTGGCATGAACATTTACTTTTGAGAGATGTACTAAGGATTTTTAGTGACTGACTAGCTTTAGAAACATATCTATTGTATATTGCAGTTTGTACAAATTGTTCTGAGAAATGCACTTATTATTTTGCACATGTTAGGGATGATGTGAAAAATGCACCAAAGCGACTGAGAAAAACTGTAATGAAGCTGCCAGTTGAGGACATGTGAGGGGTCTATTTCTCAAACTAGACACTCTAATGTACTTGTCCTCTTGCTCAGTTGTGCACCGGGGCCTCCCACTCCACTTTCTATTCTGGTTAGAGCCAGTTTGCACTGTTCTGTTCTGTGAGTGGTACACAGCGTTGTACGAGATCTTGAGTTTCTTGGCAATTTCTTGCATGGAATAGCCTTAATTTCTCAGAACAAGAATAGACTGACGAGTTTCAGAAGAAAGTTATTTTTATTCTGGCCATTTTGAGCCTGTAATTGAACCCACAAATGCTGATGCTCCAGATACTCAACTAGTCCAATTAGGCCAATTGTATTGCTTCTTTAATCAGCACAACAGTTTTAAGCTGTGCTAACATAATTGCAAAAGGGTTTTCTAATGATCAATTAGCCTTTTAAAATGACACACGTGGATTAGCTAACACAATGTGCCATTTGAGCACAGGAGTGATGGTTCCTGATAATGGGCCTCTGTTGATATTCCATTACAAATCAGCCGTTTCCAGCTACAATAGTCATTTACAACATTTCCACCTGAGATTGCTTCTACCAACCTTAGGCCAGACATGGTACTCTGGTCCCCTTCACGAAAGGCTGTGTACATCATAGAGCTCACAGTCCTGTGGGAAAACTCTGTTGAAGAGGCCTAGGAGCGTAAGAAACTGCATTACACAGAGTTGGCAGCAGACGCAACTCAGCGTGGATGGGAGGCAAAAGTCTGGCCAGTTGAAGTGGCTTCTTCCACCATCAGGTTGCTGAAAGAACTTGGAATCCATGGACAGGCTCTGCGGCAGACCGTCAGAGCAGTTTCTCAAGCAGCTGAAAGAGGCAGCCAGTGGATCTGGATCAAACGGAAGGACCCTTGCTGGGCTATAACTTCATGACCCCCCACCCCACCTGAGAACCCAATTCAGATCCCTCCAACTTGAGGAGGGCATATGAGGTATGCGGTCAGCTGTAGGGCTGGCTCAGGGAAGAGGACGCCCCTGCCTTGCATAGTCCCGTGGGACATCTTAATTGGGCATGGGACACAAGCTAAGGCTTGATCACCCTTTAGCTGGCCACCTTTGATGAGGGTGTTTAGTGATTAAAGGCCGAAACACCCACTGATTCGAAGGCACACTACTGAGAATGTGTCCCAAAATTGACATCTTAACCCAGTCTAAGAAATAAACCTCCCATGCCACTCTGTCAACATCACGGCAAATCTCATGTGAGTGCATTCCATCTATTGGCACAATGGACAGTTTTTAACATCTCGTCCCGTGTTTTATGATTCTTTAACAATGTCTCCACTGTATTTCTGATCAATATGATGTTATTTTAATGGCCAAAAAATTGGCTTTTCTTTCAAAAACAAGGACATTTCTAAGTGACCCGAAACCTTTGAACGCTAGTGTATATAAAAAATACAAATATATGTTTTTCAGTGTCAGGGACTGGGAGACTAGTCAGGATCGAGGGAAAGATGAACAGAGCAAACTACAGAGAGGTCCATGATGAAAACCTGCTCCAGAGCGCTCAGGACCTCAGACTGGGCAAAATTTCACTTTCCAACAGGACGACGACCCTAAGCACACAGCCAAGACGACGCAGGAGTGGTTTTGGGACAAGTCTCTGAATGTCCTTGAGTGGCCCAGCCAGAGCCTGGACTTGAACCTGATTGAACATCTCTGAAGAGACCTGAAAATAGCTGTGCAGCAACATTCCCCATCTAACCTGACAGAGCTTGAGAGAAAATAAGAGAAACTCCCCAAATACAGGTGTGCCAAGCTTGTTTCGTCATACCCAAGAAGACTCGAGGCTGTAATCACTGCCAAAGGTGCTTCAACAAAGTGCTGAGTAAAGGGTCTGAGTACTTATTTAATGTGATGTTTCAGTAGTTTTTTTTAATCAATTTGCAAAAATATCTAGGAACCTGTTTTTGTTTTGACATTATGGAATGTTGTGTGTGGGTTGATGAGGGGAAAAAATATATAATCCATTTAAGAATAAGGTTGTAACGTAACAAAATGTGAAAAAGTCAAGGGGTCTGAATACTTTCCGAATGCGCTGTAATGCATTTATTGTCATCTCCCTATCAGGCCACTGCATACTGTGACATGGGCTTGGATGGTGACACACTTTTCCTGACTGAATCCTGGGTTCTTCTTTGGTTCCAGAAGCAAGGAACTTATCTGGGAGTACCTCAACAGTCTCTCTGTCTGACAGCCATTTTGTCAACATGTATTGTATATACAGTGCCTTGCGAAAGTATTCGGCCCCCTTGAACTTTGCGACCTTTTGCCACATTTCAGGCTTCAAACATAAAGATATAAAACTGCATTTTTTTGTGAAGAATCAACAACAAGTGGGACACAATCATGAAGTGGAACGACATTTATTGGATATTTCAAACTTTTTTAACAAATCAAAAACTGAAAAATTGGGCGTGCAAAATTATTCAGCCCCTTTACTTTCAGTGCAGCAAACTCTCTCCAGAAGTTCAGTGAGGTTCTCTGAATGATCCAATGTTGACCTAAATGACTAATGATGATAAATACAATCCACCTGTGTGTAATCAAGTCTCCGTATAAATGCACCTTCACTGTGATAGTCTCAGAGGTCCGTCAAAAGCGCAGAGAGCATCATGAAGAACAAGGAACACACCAGGCAGGTCCGAGATACTGTTGTGAAGAAGTTTAAAGCCGGATTTGGATACAAAAAGATTTCCCAAGCTTTAAACATCCCAAGGAGCACTGTGCAAGCGATAATATTGAAATGGAAGGAGTATCAGACCACTGCAAATCTACCAAGACCTGGCCGTCCCGCTAAACTTTCAGCTCATACAAGGAGAAGACTGATCAGAGATGCAGCCAAGAGGCCCATGATCACTCTGGATGAACTGCAGAGATCTACAGCTGAGGTGGGAGACTCTGTCCATAGGACAACAATCAGTCGTATATTGCACAAATCTGGCCTTTATGGAAGAGTGGCAAGAAGAAAGCCATTTCTTAAAGATATCCATAAAAAGTGTCGTTTAAAGTTTGCCACAAGCCACCTGGGAGACACACCAAACATGTGGAAGAAGGTGCTCTGGTCAGATGAAACCAAAATTGAACTTTTTGGCAACAATGCAAAACGTTATGTTTGGCGTAAAAGCAACACACCATCCCCACTGTCAAACATGGTGGTGGCAGCATCATGGTTTGGGCCTGCTTTTCTTCAGCAGGGACAGGGAAGATGGTTAAAATTGATGGGAAGATGGATGGAGCCAAATACAGGACCATTCTGGAAGAAAACCTGATGGAGTCTGCAAAAGACCTGAGACTGGGACGGAGATTTGTCTTCCAACAAGACAGTGATCCAAAACATAAAGCAAAATCTACAATGGAATGGTTCAAAAATAAACATATCCAGGTGTTAGAATGGCCAAGTCAAAGTCCAGACCTGAATCCAATCGAGAATCTGTGGAAAGAACTGAAAACTGCTGTTCACAAATGCTCTCCATCCAACCTCACTGAGCTCGAGCTGTTTTGCAAGGAGGAATGGGAAAAAAATTCAGTCTCTCGATGTGCAAAACTGATAGAGACATACCCCAAGCGACTTACAGCTGTAATCGCAGCAAAAGGTGGCGCTACAAAGTATTAACTTAAGGGGGCTGAATAATTTTGCACGCCCAATTTTTCAGTTTTTGATTTGTTAAAAAAGTTTGAAATATCCAATAAATGTCGTTCCACTTCATGATTGTGTCCCACTTCTTGTTGATTCTTCACAAAAAAATACAGTTTTATATCTTTATGTTTGAAGCCTGAAGGGGGCCGAATACTTTCGCAAAGGCACTGTAACCACTTAAATTTATGCAAACTACTACGGACACAAGCACCAACTTAGAGTATGTTCACTTTGTCCCATTCTTTCATCTTGTCTGGGATATATATTTGAGTTGAGACACCTGTATGATATACATGAATACAAATGTATTCACTCTTCAAATGAGACTTGCGTTTATTTTAGAACTTTTAAATCATAATCATATTTGTCTTGACGTTTAAGTTATCACAGAATTGAGTTAAAATGGATTATTGTTTGTTCAGATGGTGACGAAAGAAATGTATACAAAAACTAAAGTACCAAAGGACATGACTCAAAACTAAAAAATTAACAAAAGCAAACAAAGACCGGCTGAGAGGCATCTGGCCTCCTCTCTGTGACGGCTGGACAATCATCCTCATTGCCAGCACCTGAGTGCACTTATCAAGGCCTGGCATCTTTTTTTTTTTAAATTTAAATTTCACCTTTATTTAACCAGGTAGGCTAGTTGAGAACAAGTTCTCATTTGCAACTGTGACCTGGCCAAGATAAAGCAAAGCAGTTCGACAAAAACAACAACACAGAGTTACACATGGAATAAACAAAACATACAGTCAATAATACAGTAGAAAAAAATAAAACAAAGTCTATATATAGTGAGTGCAAATAAGGTCAAATAAGGGAGTTAAGGCAATAAATAGGCCATGGTGGCGAAGTAATTACAATATGGCAATTAAACACTGGAATGGAAGATGTGCAAGAGATGGATGTGCAAGAGATGGATGTGCAAGTAGAGATACTGTGGTGCAAAATAAATAAATACAGTATGGGGATGAGGTAGATAGATGGGCTGTTTACAGATGGGCTATGAACAGGTGTAGTGATCTGTGAGCTGCTCTGACAGCTGGTTCTTAAAGCTAGTGAGGGAGATGGGAAACTCCAGCTTCAGTGATTTTTGCAGTTCGTTCCAGTCAGTGGCAGCAGAGAACTGGATGGAAAGGCGACCAAAGGCTTTGGGGGTGAGCAGTGAGATATACCTGCTGTAGCGTGTGCTACGAGTGGGTGCTGCTATGGTGACCAGCGAGCTGAGATAGGGCGGGGCTTTGCCTAGCAGAGACTTGTAGATAACCTGTAGCCAGTGGGTTTGGCGACGTGTATGAAGCGAGGGCCAGCCAACGAGAGCGTACAGGTCACAGTGGTGGGTAGTATATGGGGCTTTGGTGACAAAATCTCCTGGACCAGTATGTCAAAGTAGTTACATTTTCTCTGTGAATGAAGTCTTATGGTAAAAAAATGTATTTCATTTATTTCTGTGTAAACTCACAATGTAGACTGAGGGTCTCCTCATGATGTTATGTTGAAACAAGGAAACAAGAAAACCAATCAAAACAAGTAAGTAATACATACAATTCAATCAATTAAACGATTTTAGAGCGAGAAAGACATTGACCACTTTCCAGAGAACTGCTGTACAATGGTTTCTACTCCGCAGAAACTGTGGGTGTAAATGTGAGAATTTAGGCACAAACCATCATGGTTCTGTCTGGATGGTGTGTCTGATCTACAGACTGAGGTACAGTAGATGCAGTATACAGTATCAGTCCAAAGTTTGGCCACACCTACTCATTCCAGGGTTTTTCCCGGGTTTTTCTTTATTTTTTACTATTTTCTATATTGTAGAATAATAATGAAGACATCACAACTAGGAAATAACACACACGGAATCATGTAGTAAACAATCATTATTATTGTACAATGTAGAAAATAGTAAAAATAAAGAAAAACCTGAAAGAGTAGGTGTGTCCAAACTTTTGACTGGTACTGTATATTATTTGTTACTGCTCTAGGGATATAATTATTATTTGGATAACCTTATTTACTATTATGTATTGATTTGTATATTTAATTGTTTCACTCTTTATGCGATGTGCACTGCAGAGAACACCGGTAGAAGAATTATCACTGAATTGATCACCGGGAATTATTGTAATGTTTGTTTATGTGTCAATTAATCCCATAAGAGATGGGTTGCCAACTGGCGATTCAACGGCAAAATAAAATGTAATTCATTCATTCATTCATTCATTCATTCATTCATTCATTCATTCATTCATTGCATGCATTCATTCATTCATTCATTCATTCATTCATTCATTCATTCATTGCATGCATTCATTTCAGTCATTGTAGTTTAGCGGCGGCAGGTAGCCTAGTGGTTAGAGCATTGGGCCAACAACTGAAAGGTTGCTGGATTGAGTCCCAGAGCTGACAAGGTGTCAATCTGCCCCTGAACAAGGCAGTTAACCCACCCATTGTAAATAAGAATAGGGTTGGATCATGCACACATTAGGACAGCCCCTACTTTTGTGTTTCTCCACAAGCCGAACACAAGAGGATGTGTGTTATCCGTTACTAAGGGAACCCTTTCAGCCATTCACATCTGCATGGTAGATTCATAGGAGCAACAGTCCAGTGGGTTTCATTGTACCTCGGTTATAGGATTTAAACACGTAACTGACCACAAGCAATGTCATAACTACAAACTCTGATCACATATATACTTGAGTTTTAAATTATTTAAATTTAACATGGTTAGTTTACCTACGCTTTCATGATGAGAAACTTCTCTGGTCCTCTGTAGCTCAGTTGGTAGAGCATTGTGTTTATAGTACCAGGGTAGTGGCTATGCGTATGTAACTGTTTGCTCAATGGCATATACCTGTATATATTCTTGCCTGAGTGGAGTTTTGTCATTAAGCACGATTTGTACTTTTTTCCAAAATATATAATCAAAGCAAGCTTTTGAAAAATGTCAGGTTGCCTACCAGCAAGGTTGCAGATGCTAATATACTGTTTAATATTTACAGTAGTATTCCGTAGCTAGATTTCAGACGTAACAAATAAAAGCTATGAATAATCCAGACAATTTGGTTTTTTGTCGTTTATTTCCTCTTCCTGACCATCTTGAATCCTAAACAAAACTTTAAAAGCCAATTTTCCGGGATGTTCTTTTCAATGGCCTTGAACATTTTGTGTTCCTGGGACCTGACACGTACCTGAATTAATTATGCTGGTCCTTAGAATCAGCCTTTACTGAGTTTAGCCTGAGCAGAATGTGTCATGCAGTGGAGTGAGGGTTATTTCATTGATTTCTCAACAAAAGGCCTGATAGAAGGTAAAAAAGACAAGTTAAGAAAAAGGTTATGTCGATTAACTTCATTCCAGGTTGATCTTTTTTGTCCAGCTCCTGTTCCAAGGTGGATGTGCATATGCAATCTCCTTTATAAAATACAAGTCTACAAGTTGGTATACTTGCAGGCAAAATGCAAGATGAAAATAATTGATCCTATTTTATATGTGTGAAAACAGTGCTGTGAGAATATTTGTGAAGAGCACATCCAGAACATCAGTCATTATTAAGCCAAACTATTTTAATGTTCCTTGCTGGGAAATCAAACAGTAAACATAAACACATTACTGTACTGCGTTCTATTGTATCTACCAACCTAATATTTGACAAGTGCCTGGAGCGGTCCACCATCATGGACCTCTCTAATCATCCCTGTAACAGCAGAATTCACCTCCAAGATAATATGGTCCTCTAATCATCCCTGTAACAGCAGAATTCACCTCCAAGATAATATGGTCCTCTAATCATCCCTGTAACAGCAGAATTCAGGAGGAGACTGGTGTGAGTGACTCCACAGACGAATAACCACAACAGATGTGCAGCTTAACTCAATGTCACAACCAGCCCTGGGCCACACCGATAAATGGCTTAAGATGACATCACCTATGGAGAAATATAGTAGCAAGACCATCAAATAAACCGTCTTCACTTGTCATAACTACTTGTGCAGTTCCTTTTATTTTGGAAGCCTTCTCTCTGCTGTTGTTGTAGCCTAAATCGAATGGTGTTTATGGTAAATGTCTGAGATAGACTCTAAATGACATTATATCGAAGAGTATTGAGTTTCAAGTCTTCAGTGTTTTATTACGGAGCCCAAAACGACCTTTAGGGAAACCTTTCAGTTTCCTTTCTGATCATAAAGGCTTCCTGTTATCCTGCCCCGTCAAGATGTACAGGACTACCGGTGCCTGTACAGACACTTTAATGCTACCTCTCGTGTTCTGTTGATAAGGTCGGTGACTCTACTTTCGTTCAGGCAGCAGCACGCTGTTCCAGGTGAAGTAATTATGACAAGTCATTTCATCAGACCAGAGGACTATGGGGAGCTAGGGCACAACGCCATGAGAGGAGCGGTCTGTCAGTCACCCTGACTCTGCCTGTCTGTCTGTGGCTGCATGCTCCTGGCAGAGAGACAGTCGGTAGAGCATGGTGCTTGTATCGCCAACGTTTTCCCGGGTTCGATTCCTGCTGGTGCCTCCCATATGTACAATTTATGCACGCTTGACTGTGAGTCGCTTTGGATTAAAGCTTCTGCTAAATGAGATATATTATTAATATCCCACTATTTTCTGAGTGGAAACCAAAGTGAAAAACTGCTCAGGGGGACAACAGGGAGTTAACAGATGCAGCGTTGATCACTGAATGTAATCATCACCACGGTGATAAGATTACATCCTTTATGTTGGATGATTTAAGTCTGCAGTCGTAACTCTAACTTCTGCATAGACCATGCATTGATGTCAATGGGAGTTAGGATTCATTTGTTTTCTATTTCTGAAAAGAACCTTTATGGCAGCTTAAAATCACACACTTGTATCTCTGTGTCACGTTTGGCGCTTGAGGGCGCCAGGCTGCCCTGCATCACGTTCTCCTTCCATCTATTACGCACACCTGCCTCCCCTCGTCACGCGCTTCAGCGATATTGGACTCACCTGGACTCATTCATCATCTGTTTATTTCCTCCCCTATATTTGTCAGTTCCCTGCTCTGTTCTCCACTACTGCATGGATTGTTTTACCTGTTTGCTGACGCTGTTCCTGTCTCGTTTCATGTCCGTTACATTAAATGTTTGACTCCCCGTACCTGCTTCCTCTCTCCAGCGGCGTTCATGGGACACTCTGTCCATGTTCCTTTCATTTTCAATTGTGCATAAAGGTGATTTACTCACGTGGCATCCACTGTTTCTGGTATTTATTTGACCTTGTTTAATAATGAAGTTCCTTCCACTTCACACCACAGAGTAGTGTCCTTATCTGGAAGTTGTGTCATGAAGCCCACGATCCCTCCAGCCAACCACCGTGAGTGTATAAAGCCCACCATCCCTCCAGCCAACCACCGTGGGTGTCATAAAGCCCACCATCCCTCTAGCCAACCACCGTGGGTGTCATAAAGCCCACCATCCCTCCAGCCAACCACCGTGAGTGTCATAAAGCCCACCATCCCTCCAGCCAACCACCGTGGGTGCCATAAAGCCCACCATCCCTCCAGCCAACCACCGTGAGTGTCATAAAGCCCACCATCCCTTCCGCCAACCACCGTGAGTGTCATAAAGCCCACCATCCCTGCAGCCAACCACCGTGGGGTTCATAAAGCCCACCATCCCTGCAGCCAACCACCGTGGGTGTCATGAAGCCCACCATCCCTCCAGCCAACCACTGTGAGTGTCATAAAGCCCACCATCCCTCCAGCTAACCACCGTGGGTTTCATAAAGCCCAACATCCCTGCAGCCAACCACCGTGGGTGTCATAAAGCCCACCATCCCTCCAGCCAACCACCGTGGGTGTTATACAGCCCACCATCCCTCCAGCCAACCACCATGGGTGTCATAAAGCCCACCATCCCTCCAGCCAATCACTGTGGGTGTCATAAAGCCCACCATCCCTCCAGCCAACCACCGTGGGTGTCATAAAGCCCACCATCCCTCCAGCCAACCACAGTGGGTGTCATAAAGCCCACCATCCCTCCAGCCAACCACCGTGGGTGTCATAAAGCCCACCATCCCTCCAGCCAACCACCGTGGGTGTCATAAAGCACACCATTCCTCCAGCCAACCACCGTGGGTGTCATAAAGCCCACCATCCCTCCAGCCAACCACAGTGGGTGTCATAAAGCCCACCATCCCTGCAGCCAACCACCGTGGGTGTCATAAAGCCCACCATCCCTCCAGCCAACCACCGTGGGTTTTGGTGTATCTTTGGTGTTTATTTATGGAGGCCGTCTTCGTTCTGTGTGTGTCCAGCCTGCTCTGATCCAGCCTTACGGGCTCTCTCACACTGAGCTTCATGGCATTCATCATCCCAGACACTGTCGCTACTGTAATATCTAAATCTCTGACCCCGTCACATGTGACTCCTGTGTTGCTCATGGACAGGGATGACATCACCATCACCTCCTCTGGGAGTTGGATATCCTTCGCCCCCACTGATACACTAGATTGAATGCCTGGAAAATGAGCTGTAGTCTGGGGGGAATCTTTGGGATGCCTGTGCTCTCAGGGATCCTGACACAATGTTGTATCTGCTGGTGAGGACAGCTGGTGTGAAGCGCTGCATGGACACCGATCACCCGGCATACCTCACCTGTGTTATTACATTAAATGTGTAACAAGGAAAAAACTAATTGTTTCTTGAAACAACATGTCAGTTAAATCTGTTTCATCTCAAAAAATATGTGATTGTTGATATATCCAGAGACCGCAATGTGAGCTTTAGGCTGTTTATTCGTTTATCTCAATTCTGTTGACATTACTGTGGTCATCAGATTAGTGAGTTTGCCATCTAATTTAGACTCTGTGAAGCTTCGGGATACACACAGTGTGAACCAATCAGTGTTTCTATAGATTAAGTGCAGTAGCTCAATAAAATGATGCCACGGTGAGATAGTATCCCATAGCATAGCAACGCCCCAGGGCAGTGCTGCCTGCCGCTGAGAGAAACGAAGCATGCCAAGTTCTTAACAAGTGTCCCAAAGCTGGCAAGGCAGCAGTATCAATCTCTAGCCAGCGAAAGAACAACAACAAGGAAATTATAAAACGATGAGCTATTGCTTTGCACCTTCTGTTTGTTGTTTTGTTATCAATAATTGGTATATCGAAAACAGATCTTTTTATATTGAGCAGTATGTTTAGTTACAGATTACGAAAGGATATCGGATAGTCTTTAATAAAAAAAATCTTTAAAAAATTGTATATAGAAGATACAGTATTTGTAGTATTATATAGTGGCCGTTGACTTTATTCAGTCTAACCTTCAGATCCAGGAAGACTTATGTCATGCAATAAAATGCAAATGAATTACTTACAAATCATACAATGTGATTTTCTGGATTTTTGTTTTAGATTCCGTCTCTCACAGTTGAAGCGTACCTATGATAAAAAATTACAGACCTCTACATGCTTTGTAAGTAGGAAAACCTGCAAAATCGGCAGTGTATCAAATACTTGTTCTCCCCACTGTATATATTAGGCGGTGTCAGAGGAAAGCCCATATAATTGTCAGAGACTCCAGTCACCCAGGTCATAGACTGTTTTCTCTGCTACCGCACAGCAAGTGGTACTGGAGTGCCAAGGACCAAAAGGCTCCTTAACAGCTTCTACACCCAAGCCAAAAGACTGCTGAACAGTTCATCAAATGGCCACCGGACTATTATATTGACCCCCCTCCCCCTCCATTTGTTTTGTACACTGCTGCTACTTGCTGTTTATTATCTATGTATAGTCACTTCACCTCTACCTACATGTACAAATTACCTCAACTAACCTGTACCCAAGCACACTGACTCAGTACCGGTGCCCCCTGTATATAGCCTCGTTACTGTGTTACTTTTAATTTTTTACTTTAGTTTATTTGGTAAATATTTTCTTAGGTCTTCTTGAACTGCACTGTTGGTTAAGGACTTGTAAGTAAGCATTTCACGGTAAGGTCCACACATAAAGTTTGATTTGATTTTCTCTCGGAAGGGGGAATTACTGTGTTGCCATAGAAATTACAGATGAAATTCAACCTTGGGAACAGGTTAGTTAGAGGGAGTTTATAGTCACCAACCACCATACAGTCTTTCTGGTGGGGGATGTTAGCCTTGTGCGATGGATGTCTTGCTCATGGGAAACTGACGGAGAGCAACCTATACTCCTCATAATGCTCTCAGTTGAGCAGAAGCTTTTGGTATGGGGCCTCTTTCACTTCTGGTATGGGGCCTCTTTCACTTCTGGTATGGGGCCTCTTTCACTTCTGGTATGAGAGACTACTCTTTCACTTCTGGTATGGGGCCTCTTTCACTTCTGGTATAGGGCCTCTTTCACTTCTGGTATGGGGCCTCTTTCACTTCTGCACCTTTTATGGGCCTGTCCTAGACATGGATTATTTATCCACAGATCTTTATGCAGACTGCAGTTCCGTCTCTTCACATCGGTAACTTGGCCAGGCATTTTACAGCTTCTATTTTAAGTGTACATTTAGAGACTACAGTTGGCAATTTGCATTACAATAGTGAATAAAATAGCTTCGATGTTTTCTGTTTTGGACAGACTTGAGCACTGTCACATCTTCCCGCTGACATGAAATAGTATAGTCTAAACAAAGCAGTCTATATTAAAATAATGATTAAATGGAACTTGACACACGATCATCTGATAATATACACTATATATGCAAAAGTATGTGGACACCACTTCAAAACAATGGATTCCACAATTTCAGCCACACCCATTGCTGACAGGTGTATTTATTATTTTACAGGCAAGGCAAGTCAGTTAAGAACAAATACTTTTTTACAATGACAGCCTAGGAACAGTAGGTTAAATGCATTGTTCAGAACGACAGATTTTTACCTTACCCAACGCTCTAACCACTAGGCTACCTGCCACCCGTGTAAAAAATCAAGCACACAGCCATGCAATCTCCATAGACAAACATTTGCAGTAGAATGGCCTTACTGAAGAGCTCAGTGACTTTCAATGTGGCACTGTCATAGGATACCACCTTTCCAGTATGTCAGTTCGTCAAATTTATGCCCTGCTAGGGCTTCCCCGGTCAACTGTAAGTGCTGTTATTGTGAAGTGGAAACATCTAGGAGCAACATCGGCTCAGCTGTGAAATGGTAGGCCACACAAGCTCACAGAACGGGACCGCCGAGTGCTGACGAGCATAGGGCGTAAAACTAGTCTGTCCTTGGTTGCAGCAATCCCTACCAAGTTCCAAACTACCTCTGGAAGCAACGTCAACACAATAAATGTTTGTCGGGAGCTTCATGAAATGTGTTTCCATGGCCGTGAAGCCGCACACAAGCCTAAGAGCACCGTGCGCAATTCCATGCGTCGGCTGGAGTGGTGTAAAGCTCGCTGCCATTGGACTCTGGATCAGTGGAAACGTATACTCTGGAGTGATGAATTACGCTTCACCATCTGTCACTCCGATGGACGAATCTGAGTTTGGCAGATGACAGGAAAACGCTACCTGCCCCAATGCATTGCGCCAACTATAAAGTTTGGTGGAGGATGAATAATGGTCTGGGGCTGTTTTTCATGGTTTCAGTGAAGGGAAATCTTAATGCTACAGCGTACAATGACATTCAAGACGAATAATGGCTTCCTACTTTGTGCCAACAGTTTTGAGAACACTCTTTCCTGTTTCAGCATGACAATGCTCCAGTGCACAAAGCGAGGTCCATACAGAAATGGTTTGTCGGTGTGAAAGAACTTGACTGGCCTGCACAGAGCCCTGACCTCAACCCTATCGAAAATCTTTGGGATGAATTGGAACGCCGACTGCGAGCCAGGGCCAATCTCCCAACATCAGTGCTCGACCTCACTAATGCTCTTGTGGCTGAATGGAAACAAGTCCCTGGATCGACTGGAGGCCAATGATTTTGGAATGAGATGTTTGACGAGCGTTTGTCCACATACTTTTGATCATGTAGTGTATCTGCAATGTTTTTCTGGTTATTTGATTGATTACCAATTAAGATGTTTTTGTTGTCGTCCTCAATGGGAATAGTGCCCAAAATGTGTTCCTCGTGTCTCCAGAAATGCTCAAAAATTGTATTTCCCTATCACTAAGGGGGATATCTAGTCAGTTGTACAAATGTGTCTTCTGCATTTAACTCAACTCCTCTGGATCAGAGTGGTGCGGGGGGGGGGGGGCTGCCTTAACCGACATCCACGACTTCAGAGCTTGGGGAACAGTAGGTTAACTGCCTTGTTCAGGGGCAGAATGACAGATTTTTTTCCTTGCCGGCTTAGGTATTCAATCCAGCAACCTTTCGGTTACTGGCGCAACGCTCTAACCACTAGGTTACCTGTCTCCCCTCCACTCTAACTACTAGTCTACATGCATTATTGCATAGCTCTATGAATAGTTTTAATTGGTTAAACCAATGATGTTAAATTGCCTCGACTACAGTACGTACAGCTGCTTACAGAGCCACACTAAATCCTCCCCTGCACCGTGTGACCAGCCTCTCACCTGGTCAGACCCCTCTCTACTCCCAGCTCCCTGTGTAGTCCAACTGAAATATCCAGATGGGGATTTCTCTGAACCTAACAGTAGGAATGAAGGTTTTTTATGACTCTTTTAACCAGGTCGGTAATATTGAATTACCTCAAGGCTTAAAACTCTTTCTTTAACCTGTCTCCTTCCCTTAATCTACTCTGACTGAAGTGTATTTAACAGGTGACATCAATAAGGGATCATAGATTTCACCTGTATTCATCTGGTCAGTCTATGTCATGGAAAGAGCAGGCATACATAATGTTTTGTATATTCAGTGTGGCTGAAGCTGTTGGAGATTGACAAGAGTGTGAGGGAAGCAGGGAATGAGCCTGGCTGTCCAGAAAGATGAATGACAGGAGTGTGAGGGTAGCAGGGAATGAGCCTGGCTGTCCAGAAAGATGAATGACAGGAGTGTGAGGGTAGCAGGGAATGAGCCTGGCTGTCCAGAAAGATGAATGACAGGAGTGTGAGGGTAGCAGGGAATGAGCCTGTCTGTCCAGAAAGATGAATGACAGGAGTGTGAAGGAAGCAGGGAATGAGCCTGGCTGTCCAGAAAGATGAATGACAGGAGTGTGAAGGAAGCAGGGAATGAGCCGGGCTGTCCAGAAAGCTGAATAACAGGAGTGTGAGGGTAGCAGGGAATGAGCCTGGCTGTCCAGAAAGATGAATGAGAGGAGTGTGAGGGTAGCAGGGAATGAGCCTGGCTGTCCAGAAAGATGAATGACAGGAGTGTGAGGGTAGCAGGGAATGAGCCTGTCTGTCAACCGTTTGGGAGGAGCATGGAGTTATGAGTAAGCGCAAAGTTGGTAGCTGAGAGTGCTGATTCAGTTACCCCTCTCTCTCCCTCTCCCTCTCCCTCTCTCTCCTCCCCCTTATCCCCCAGCCTCCTCCCTCTAGTGCCAGGCTGCTGTGACAATGCAGGATGCAGCATTTATCTGAAAAGCCCCAAATGAGTTGAAGAAGTTCAATACACCCCACCCACTCACCCACCCGCCACCATCATCCCCATAACACATACCTGCATCGTAAATGACGATATTCGTTTCCTGAGCGTGCCAGATGAAATAATGTCCGATTTCAAACATCACTAGGCTGACACTCTTTATTCTCCCGCTCTCTCTCTTTCCTTTATCAGATAATCAGATAAAGGTGCTATTTTAGCAAAGGGAAAGCAGATGATTAAGATTCAATTGGTGAGAAAAATGTTGAGGAACACGTGACTGATGTGTTGGTAGCGCTAGAGGGTACAACACAAACTGATGAGGCCGAGAGAGTGCTAACATCATGTGCACTGCATCATTTTCAAATATGAGGCTACCAGATTTTACCCAGCAAACATTCCCAGAACATTAGCTAACATTCCCATTGTGCTCTAGTTCGTTTTTTTAAATGTCATATTAGGATGGTAACATCCCCAAAAACACCATCAAATAATGTTTTTGATAGCAAAATGTTTTTTTGTTGTTTATTTTTGTTTAAAATGAAATCCTTGGAATGTTTTCCTAACATTCACTAAAATGTTGTGCACAACATCTGTAAAATCCACCACAGAACATTCCCCTGAGGTTCTTTCTAGGTTTCCAGTCTATCCTTTATTTAACTAGGCAAGTCAGTTAAGAACTCATTCTTATTTCCAATGAGAGCCTATCGGGGAACAGTGGGTAAAACTCCTTGTTCAGGGGGAGAACGACAGATTGTTACTTTGTCAGCTTGGGGATTTGATCCAGCAACTTTTTGGTTACTGGCCCAACGCTCTAACCACTAGGCTACCTGCCACCTCACAGGTAATATCATTTAAAAAATTGTTGCAACATCAGGCAAATGTTTTATACAAACTCAGACAGTATTTGTGTTGTGAGAAGTTTTAGGGCAACCTAACGAAGGATGTTCTGGGAATGTGACAGAACCAATTTTGGTTTGCTGGGTTTGCTTTTTAATGAACTGTTATGCAGTTGCAAGGATTTAGACTATAAGCCTACCCCCAGACTGAGAAAAATGTTTCTTGCAGTAGTGTCCAGGAACAGGCTTAATATGTATTGTTTGTCCCACTTCCCCATAGTGTTTGAGACAGATTGTAACATATATCTTAATCATGCTGTGACATAACAGAGGCTTTTTAAACTGGACATCATGACTCCTACTTGAAATGAAGTGTTAGTTATGAGTAAGCGCCAAGTTAGTAGCTGAGAGAGCTGATTCAGTTACCCCTCTCTCTCCCTCTCCCTCCTCCCCCATCTCTCCCCTCTCCCTCTCCCTCCTCCCCCTTATCCCTTATCTCCTCACATTGTATCTCTTTGATTTGTGTACTTAATGGTTGTTTTTTATCTGGATGCTGAGCTTTGACATTCTTCTGCTGGGTGTTTCAACTGTCAATTTACGGGTGTATTCATTACGGCAATTCTGTTGCAAAACGTTTCGTCTGTTGCAAAAGCGTTTTGCAACAGAAACCATTTTTACTCCAAACGGAAAATGTTTTGCAATGAAAACTATAGTTTCCTCCCCGTTCCGTTTACTATGTTTTTTGCTTCCGTTTGGTTCTTAAACTTATTAAAGGTTTCCATTGCGAAAACGTACTGAATACAACCTATTCCTCATTTACAAAGTTTGTTAACTTCTCTTATCTGTATCGATGCTGAAAATCGATAAAGCCGTGAAAGTTCCCCACAAATATATTTTTGAGATGAGTTTACCAAAATCTGTACCTATTTAGCCTCTTCAATAGATGTCACAGGTCACTGATGTTTAATCTCGGGATTTGTCATGATTTTTTAAATATCCTTTACTGCATCAACTTTATGGACCAAAGAAATTGACGTTGGGTCACTTTTTTATAAGGTTTCAAAAATCACTGTTTTATAGACTAAACAAGCAAAACACAATGTTGATAGATTAAGATGTGTGGGTTGTGATCCACCCACGCAGACACATCCACTGTCATTCAGTATGTCCTAAGAGCTATCCCTAGATTAAGATGTGTGGGTTGTGATCCACCCACGCAGACACATCCACTGTCATTCAGTATGTCCTAAGAGCTATCCCTAGATTAAGATGTGTGGGTCGTTTCCACCCACGCAGACACATCCACTGTCATTCAGTATGTCCTAAGAGCTATCCCTAGATTAAGATGTGTGGGTCGTTTCCACCCGCCCAGGCACAACCGCTGTCACTCAGTATGTCCTAAGAGCTATCCCTAGATTAAGATGTGTGGGTTGTGATCCACCCACGCAGACACAACCACTGTCATTCAGTATGTCCTAAGAGCTATCCCTAGATTAAGATGTGTGGGTTGTGATCCACCCACGCAGACACATCCACTGTCATTCAGTATGTCCTAAGAGCTATCCCTAGATTAAGATGTGTGGGTTGTGATCCACCCACGCAGACACATCCACTGTCATTCAGTATGTCCTAAGAGCTATCCCTAGATTAAGATGTGTGGGTCGTTTCCACCCACGCAGACACATCCACTGTCATTCAGTATGTCCTAAGAGCTATCCCTAGATTAAGATGTGTGGGTCGTTTCCACCCGCCCAGGCACAACCGCTGTCACTCAGTATGTCCTAAGAGCTATCCCTAGATTAAGATGTGTGGGTTGTGATCCACCCACGCAGACACAACCACTGTCATTCAGTATGTCCTAAGAGCTATCCCTAGATTAAGATGTGTGGGTCGTTTCCACCCACCCAGACACAACCGCTGTCACTCAGTATGTCCTAAGAGCTATCCCTAGATTAAGATGTGTGGGTTGTGATCCACCCACGCAGACACAACCACTGTCATTCAGTATGTCCTAAGAGCTATCCCTAGATTAAGATGTGTGGGTCGTTTCCACCCACCCAGACACAACCGCTGTCACTCAGTATGTCCTAAGAGCTATCCCTAGATTAAGATGTGTGGGTTGTGATCCACCCACGCAGACACAACCACTGTCATTCAGTATGTCCTAAGAGCTATCCCTAGATTAAGATGTGTGGGTCGTTTCCACCCACCCAGACACAACCACTGTCATTCAGTATGTCCTAAGAGCTATCCCTAGATTAAGATGTGTGGGTTGTGATCCACCCACGCAGACACAACCACTGTCATTCAGTATGTCCTAAGAGCTATCCCTAGATTAAGATGTGTGGGTTGTGATCCACCCACGCAGGCACAACCGCTGTCACTCAGTATGTCCTAAGAGCTATCCCTAGATTAAGATGTGTGGGTTGTGATCCACCCACGCAGACACAACCACTGTCATTCAGTATGTCCTAAGAGCTATCCCTAGATTAAGATGTGTGGGTCGTTTCCACCCACGCAGGCACATCCACTGTCATTCAGTATGTCCTAAGAGCTATCCCTAGATTAAGATGTGTGGGTCGTTTCCACCCACGCAGGCACAACCGCTGTCACTCAGTATGTCCTAAGAGCTATCCCTAGATTAAGATGTGTGGGTCGTTTCCACCCACGCAGACACAACCACTGTCATTCAGTATGTCCTAAGAGCTATCCCTAGATTAAGATGTGTGGGTCGTTTCCACCCACGCAGGCACATCCACTGTCATTAAGTATGTCCTAAGAGCTATCCCTAGATTAAGATGTGTGGGTCGTTTCCACCCACGCAGACACATCCACTGTCACTCAGTATGTCCTAAGAGCTATCCCTAGATTAAGATGTGTGGGTCGTTTCCACCCACGCAGACACATCCACTGTCACTTATTATGTCCTAAGAGCTATCCCTAGATTAAGATGTGTGGGTCGTTTCCACCCACCCAGACACATCCACTGTCATTCAGTATGTCCTAAGAGCTATCCCTAGATTAAGAACAGAAGCTTGCCCTTTTCTCCATCTCCCAGATGAATGCCAGGGAATGTTTATTTGTGGACTTGATAAGCTGCAAACTCATCTCAAAAATATAAACAGAGCTACTGAATTTTCACCAGCGATACATGAATATGTCATATGAATAGGATTTATTCCCTTAGGAGGACAGCTAGTGTGGAACTCTCTGCATGCCTGGGAATTAGACAGGGAGGAGATTCCAGAAGCCTCTATCCATCTCTGTTTCCTGTCGAGCCTGTCCAGCGCATGTTGAGGACATTTGCACAGGGCTGTATACAGACTGAAAAGATGACATGTTACTCCAGTTGTGACGTTCATCAACATCTTGACCTGATTACCATGGTAACGGTATAACCTATCTCACAGGGAGAGAGGCTTTCACAAGAAGGCCAGGGACACAACCTTTCCTCTATGGTAGCCTACGTTTTGAAACGTTGTCCTTCATTCAGAGAACATGCATTGGATATCTGCATTACTGTATACAGTATAAAATATAAAACATAAAAAATAAAACATAATAAGGATATATCTATATGTTTTATGGATGGTTGTGTGTGGTCCTTTTGTTTTTATAAATAAGGTGATTTTGGAAAGATTATAATGAACACAAATATAAACGCAACATGTAAAGTGTTGGTCCTATGTTTCATGAGCTGAAATTAAAGTTCCCAGAAATGTTCCATACCCACAAACACAACACAATGCCACAGATGTCTAAAGTTTTGAGGGAGCGTGCAATTGGCATCCATACTGCAGGAATGTCCACCAGAGCTGTTGCCAGATAATTTACTGTTAATTTCTCTACCATAAGCCGCCTCCAACGTCCTTTTAGAGAATATAGCATGATACGCCCAACTGGCCTCACAACTGCAGACCACGTGTAACCACGCCAGCCCAGGACCTCCACATCTGGCTTCTTCACCTGTTGGATCATGAGACCAGCCTCCCAGACAGCTGATGAAACTGAGGAGTATTTCTGACTGTAATGAAGCCCTTTTGTGGGGAAAAACTCATTCTGATTGGCAGGGCCTTGCTCCCCAGTGGTTGGGCCAGTCTCCCAAGTGGGTGGGCCCATGCCCTTTTAGACCCACCCATGGCTACGCCCCTGCCCAGTAATGTGAAATACATAGATTAGGGCATAATGAATTTATCTCAATTTACTGATTTCCTTATATGAACTGCAACTAAGTAAAATTGTTGAAATTGTTGCATGTTGCGTTTATATTTCTGTTCATTATATATGTATTGATATTCAGTAAAACTATGTATATACTGTATATAACTACTGCATATAACTACTGCATATAACTACTGCACATAACTGTATGTTTATGTAGATAAGAAAACATATTTGAACATAAATGAACATATATCAGCTAACGTAGTTAATGTATGCGCTACACTAACGTTGACTGTAGAGAATTGATTGTGAACATTGTCGTAAATGCATCTCTATTCTCTAGTTAGCTAATTGCCACCCCCCCCCCCCCCTTCCCCCGCAGTGTTTTCCATAATTCAACTTTTAGTATTATGAAAGGTTTGGTTAGAAGAATACCATGTTCATTCATTAAAAGTAATTTACAAAACAAACATCTAATGCATATTATGTGATATTATCTCAGTATTTACATTCTTCATATGCCTTTAAAATTAGTTTTACTCGCAATGAGGCAAGTCATTTACATTTTAGCCACTAGGGTTTTCAACAGCCTTTGTTAAAATAGTTAAATGAATCCTTTGTCTCATTGGACCATTCAGGCCAATCATTTGGACCGTGACTCACTGACAGGTGTGACAGGAAATAGACTCGTGAAATTAAAGAGTTTCCTATGTATCTGAACACAGCATCATATCAATGCTATGATCAAGAAAAATAAGTATGTTATATAAATGGGACATGGTTTTAAAGGCACCATTTTGTACCCAGACTTGAAGTATAAACATCTAACATTGGCCTTGATCCATTTCTATCAATACTAATAGTACTATTCACTTACTGTGGTGCAGTTTCTAAGTCTCTAGCTGTCTGGTGAAGGGGTGTTTTATTTAACTAGGCAAGTCAGTTAAGAACAAATTCTTATCTTCAATGACGGCCTGGGAACAGTGGGTTTAACTGCCTGTTCAGGGGCAGAACAACAGATTTGTACCTTGTCAGCTCGGGGATTTGAACTTGCAACCTTCCGGTTACTAGTCCAACGCTCTAACCACTAGGCTACCCTGCCGCCCTGTGTGAGGTAGTGAGGGTTGGGGAAAGCTGGGGAGAGCTGAGGGGTGACAGAGTTCAGACCCTGAAGGTCCACTTACTGTGGCCGTTGTGCAGTTTCTATGTCTCTAGCTGTCTGGTGAAGGGGTGTGAGGTAGTGAGGGTTGGGGAAGGTCCAGTGCAGTGAGGCCTCTCTGTCCTCAACATGTTCAACCCCTGTTGGATTTGCTTGCTGGACATAGTCCCCTTATCCATCCATGCATGTCGCCTGGTGTGTAGCGTGTTGTTTTGTTAATGCCGAAATTTAGAGATCCCACCTCCCCCAATGCTGCTATCCATCACCTCCCAGTTGGTCACTGGAGGTGATCACCCCCCCCCCCCCCCCCCCCCCCGTACTGGCTAGATGTAATAACAATTGAAGAGAGGGTAACGCCACTGGTCAGGAAAGCCACTGTGGCTTACTGTTCTGTTGACTTTGAATAATAGAAGCGTGCTGATCAAGACAAGGCTGTCATAACTGTACTCTGTCCTAATTAATATCACTCTGCGGATGAGAAGTGAGGTTGTTTAAAGTCTGAGGGGTTGTTGTGAGTATTTTGACGTCTTCACACAGCCAAGACGATCTTGGCTACGGTGCACTTGATTTTCACCTTGGACTGCTGGGAATTTAGCTACAAGTTGTATTGGTTGTTTTGGTCATACAGGTACTCAAAATGAAATCTGACATTTGACTTTGTGTCATATTTTCCACCAATTCAAAACCTTTTGAGATGTGAACTTGATCAACAAAAAAAAAAAAGTTTGATTTCACCTCGTTTCAATATTATCAAATAACCATCTCAAGGTTATTATATAGAAAAACGACTATAGTAAGTACCTATTAAGTGCCAAATAAAGTAGCAGGGTTGACAACTTCATCTCAAGGTTATTATATAGAAAAACGACTATAGTAAGTACCTATTAAGTGCCAAATAAAGTAGCAGGGTTGACAACTTCATCTCAAGGTTATTATATAGAAAAACGACTATAGTAAGTACCTATTAAGTGCCAAATAAAGTAGCAGGGTTGACAACTTCATCTCAAGGTTATTATATAAAAAAACGACTATAGTAAGTACCTATTAAGTGCCAAATAAAGTAGCAGGGTTGACAACTTCATCTCAAGGTTATTATATAAAAAACGACTATAGTAAGTACCTATTAAGTGCCAAATAAAGTAGCAGGGTTGACAACTTCATCTCAAGGTTATTATATAGAAAAACGACTATAGTAAGTACCTATTAAGTGCCAAATAAAGTAGCAGGGTTGACAACTTCATCTCAAGGTTATTATATAAAAAACGACTATAGTAAGTACCTATTAAGTGCCAAATAAAGTAGCAGGGTTGACAACTTCATCTCAAGGTTATTATATAGAAAAACGACTATAGTAAGTACCTATTAAGTGCCAAATAAAGTAGCAGGGTTGACAACTTCATCTCAAGGTTATTATATAGAAAAACGACTATAGTAAGTACCTATTAAGTGCCAAATAAAGTAGCAGGGTTGACAACTTCATCTCAAGGTTATTATATAGAAAAACGACTATAGTAAGTACCTATTAAGTGCCAAATAAGGTAGCAGGGTTGACAACTTCATCTCAAGGTTATTATATAGAAAAACGACTATAGTAAGTACCTATTAAGTGCCAAATAAAGTAGCAGGGTTGACAACTTCATCTCAAGGTTATTATATAGAAAAACGACTATAGTAAGTACCTATTAAGTGCCAAATAAAGTAGCAGGGTTGACAACTTCATCTCAAGGTTATTATATAGAAAAACGACTATAGTAAGTACCTATTAAGTGCCAAATAAAGTAGCAGGGTTGACAACTTCATCTCAAGGTTATTATATAGAAAAACGACTATAGTAAGTACCTATTAAGTGCCAAATAAAGTAGCAGGGTTGACAACTTCATCTCAAGGTTATTATATAGAAAAACGACTATAGTAAGTACCTATTAAGTGCCAAATAAAGTAGCAGGGTTGACAACTTCATCTCAAGGTTATTATATAGAAAAACGACTATAGTAAGTGTCTATTAAGTGCCAAATAAAGTAGCAGGGTTGACAACTTCATCTCAAGGTTATTATATAGAAAAACGACTATAGTAAGTACCTATTAAGTGCCAAATAAAGTAGCAGGGTTGACAACTTCATCTCAAGGTTATTATATAGAAAAACGACTATAGTAAGTACCTATTAAGTGCCAAATAAAGTAGCAGGGTTGACAACTTCATCTCAAGGTTATTATATAGAAAAACGACTATAGTAAGTACCTATTAAGTGCCAAATAAAGTAGCAGGGTTGACAACTTCATCTCAAGGTTATTATATAGAAAAACGACTATAGTAAGTACCTATTAAGTGCCAAATAAAGTAGCAGGGTTGACAACTTCATCTCAAGGTTATTATATAGAAAAACGACTATAGTAAGTACCTATTAAGTGCCAAATAAAGTAGCAGGGTTGACAACTTCATCTCAAGGTTATTATATAGAAAATTGACTATAGTAAGTGTCTATTAAGTGCCAAATAAAGTAGCAGGGTTGACAACTTCATCTCAAGGTTATTATATAGAAAATTGACTATAGTAAGTGCCTATTAAGTGCCAAATAAAGTAGCAGGGTTGACAACTTCATCTTAAAGGTTGAGTAAATATGAATTATATCGACAAATGTAGACAAATGTACATGACATGGAAACAGTTTATGATCAGTGTAGTTATTTTGTTAGACACTGTACTTCTTAGCTCGTGCTTCTACACCTGCATTGCTTGCTGTTGGGGGTTTTAAGCTGGGTTTCTGTACAGCACTTGGAGATATCAGCTGATGTAAGAAGGGCTATATAAGTACATTTGATTTGATTTGATACTTCTCCCTATTAGCTGAAATCATATTTTTTTCAAAGCTCTTTTAGATGTCGTGCTAGCTGTTAGGTTCGAACAGCTTCACAAATTATGGGAATTTGTCCACTGTGCAGATGTTGTCTCCCTCAGAGGCACGTGTTGCTAGGCAACCCCTCCCCCTCCCCCTGTACTGAATGCATTCAGTTGTACAACTGACCAGGTATCCCCCCTTTCATTCAGTTGGACAACTGACTAGGTATCCCCCATTTCCCTTGTCCACTTGGCTAAGCAGGCCTTCTCCCTCCGTGACTAAAGCTAGTGTGAGAGACATGCTAACAAACGTTTCTTCTATGAAACAAAATAAATACTGCACTCTGACCCACAAAATATCTTTGCTAGATTCACGTCAGTGTTGTTAGACAAAGACACTTTTTATTGGAATTTGCAGCTGTTGCTGTTAAGTAATGAATCCGCTAGCTTCTGATATTACTGACTACATCTTTAAATCAGCCCCTTGGGACAAGAGGAATTGAAGCTTGTTGTGTGCAACACGGAGTGGCAATGGAATGCAAGCTTCACAAGAAAAATCATGTTTTCAAACATTCTAGCCTGTCTATCTGTGTCTATTTTGACCTATTATGTTTGACCCGCTCAGTTTCCCACCAACAAACACCAGAAAACAGACAAAAAAAACTGTACAACCTGCTCACCATCTTTTATACTATGAATTTGACTATTAGATGTTCAATGTTTAAAAGGAATAGTTTCACAGTATTAACTAAAAGGAGAGTTCAGTCCACGTAACAGGGTTGACCTTAAAATAAGGGAGGGGACAGATGTAAATTAATCACTAATCAAATGAGACATTTTTGGCGGTTCATTGGGTTAAAATCTTCCTAGAAGTCACAAAGGATGATCAGAGGGACATGTCAAAATGCTGAAGTTTGGCACTTTCATACTGTACATATGGCATTTATTTAATTCTCCATGTGGTCTATATTAAAGGGCACTTCATTTAATATAACTGGCTTTGAAAATGTAATATTGGTGCACAATTTCTACTTAAAACATCAAAAGGGAGGCAAAAGACACTCATTTCGTAGAACAACCCATAACATAACTTCTAACGTTCTAACTTTTTATGACGTTTAACTCTTAAATTGATTCTGCATGTGTGTAATCTTAGCTCATGTAGCTAAACATATTGGACACTCTGGGGATGGTGTTGAACCAGATGACTTTGTATTCGGGTCTCATGAACACATTGCCTACATACAGTACGCTTTGGTCAAAGAAGTATTTTCTTAACTATTGATAGGGATGTGTTTTAGCAGCAAATGTCCAAATTTTATTTCCTGGTTGTGTGACATAAACGAGATGCAATTTTCTCTGACATGTGTTTATATGCTGTTGTCAGCAACAAGGCACATCTTTCAGGGAGTACACAGCGTGCACTACAGGCCTCCTTGTTTCTGCATTCTGTCATCAATTCGGAAAGGAGCCATTAATCAATTTGCAGTTTGCTGTAGCAAATCAATCCTTTCCAAGTGCAAAGAGTCAGAGGCAGTTCTGAACTACAGAGTTTCTTTTCCAACTTTTAAAACGTCTCTTTGTATTTCTTTCACAGATGAGAGCTGAATAATCTCTCTTCAAATAACCAGCTCTGCTGATTTGTTCCTTTGTTTTCGGAGTGGTTGGGTTTGACCAACTGAGACAGGGCAGCCATTTTATCATCCGAGCACAGAGGGTTATGTTATGATGTTGCCAGACCTACTGCGCAGAGGGGCCTTTGAGTTGTCCTAGCGTGATCGTTAGTTACACCACACCGACACCCATCTTTATTTGTATCAGTTTGCAGTATAATGTGGCCTCGAATAAGGCAGCACCCACACCTCTCTAATTCAGAGGGGTTAAAGCCCCCCACCTCTCTAATTCAGATGGGTTAAAGCCCCCCACCTCTCTAATTCAGAGGGGTTAAAGCCCCCCACCTCTCTAATTCAGAGGGGTTAAAGCCCCCCACCTCTCCAATTCAGAGGGGTTAAAGCCCACCCACCTCTCTAATTCAGAGGGGTTAAAGCCCCCCACACCTCTCTAATTCAGAGGGGTTAAAACCCCCTCACCTCTTTAATTCAGAGGGGTTAAAGCCCCCCACCTCTCTAATTCAGAGGGGTTAAAGCCCCCCCCCCCCCACCTCTCTAATTCAGAGGGGATAAACCCCCCCACCTCTCTAATTCAGAGGGGTTAAAGCCCCCCACCTCTCTAATTCAGAGGGGTTAAATCCCCCCCACCTCTCTAATTCAGAGGGGTTAAAGTCCCCCCCACCTCTCTAATTCAGAGGGGTTAAAGCCCCCACCACCTCTCTAATTCAGAGGGGTTAAAGTCGTCCCCCCCACCTCTCTAATTCAGAGGGGTTAAAGCCCCCCCACCTCTCTAATTCAGAGGCGTTAACGCCCCCCCCCCCCCCCCCCCCACACCTCTCTAATTCAGAGGGGTTAAAGCCCCCACCACCCCTCTAATTCAGAGGGGTTAAAGCACCCTCCTCCACCTCTCTAATTCAGAGGGGATAAACCCCCCCACCTCTCTAATTCAGAGGGGTTAAAGCCCCCCACCTCTCTAATTCAGAGGGGTTAAATCCCCCCACCTCTCTAATTCAGAGGGGTTAAAGTCCCCCCCACCTCTCTAATTCAGAGGGGTTAAAGCCCCCACCACCTCTCTAATTCAGAGGGGTTAAAGTCGTCCCCCCCACCTCTCTAATTCAGAGGGGTTAAAGCCCCCCACCTCTCAATTTAGAGGGGTTAAATCCCTCCCCCCCACCTCTCCAATTCAGAGGGGTTAAAGCCCCCCCCCACCTCTCTAGTTCAGAGGGGCTAAAGCCCCCCCACCTCTCTGATTCAGAGGGGTTAAATCCCCCCCCACCTCTCTAGTTCAGAGGGGCTAAAGCTCCCCCACCTCTCTGATTCAGAGGGGTTAAAGCCCCCCCCACCTCTCTAATTCAGAGGGGTTAAAGCCCCCCCCCCCCACCTCTCTAATTCCGAGGGGATAAACCCCCCCACCTCTCTAATTCAGAGGGGTTAAAGCACCCTCCTCCACCTCTCTAATTCAGAGGGGATAAACCCCCCCACCTCTCTAATTCAGAGGGGTTAAAGCCCCCCACCTCTCTAATTCAGAGGGGTTAAATCCCCCCACCTCTCTAATTCAGAGGGGTTAAAGTCCCCCCCACCTCTCTAATTCAGAGGGGTTAAAGCCCCCACCACCTCTCTAATTCAGAGGGGTTAAAGTCGTCCCCCCCACCTCTCTAATTCAGAGGGGTTAAAGCCCCCCACCTCTCAATTTAGAGGGGTTAAATCCCTCCCCCCCACCTCTCCAATTCAGAGGGGTTAAAGCCCCCCCCCACCTCTCTAGTTCAGAGGGGCTAAAGCCCCCCCACCTCTCTGATTCAGAGGGGTTAAATCCCCCCCCACCTCTCTAGTTCAGAGGGGCTAAAGCCCCCCCACCTCTCTGATTCAGAGGGGTTAAAGCCCCCCCCACCTCTCTAATTCAGAGGGGTTAAAGCCCCCCCCCCCCACCTCTCTAATTCCGAGGGGATAAACCCCCCCACCTCTCTAATTCAGAGGGGTTAAAGCCCCCCACCTCTCTAATTCAGAGGGGTTAAATCCCCCCCACCTCTCTAATTCAGAGGGGTTAAAGTCCCCCCCCACCTCTCTAATTCAGAGGGGTTAAAGCCCCCACCACCTCTCTAATTCAGAGGGGTTAAAGTCGTCCCCCACACCTCTCTAATTCAGAGGGGTTAAAGCCCCCCCACCTCTCTAATTCAGAGGCGTTAACGCCCCCCCCCCCCACACCTCTCTAATTCAGAGGGGTTAAAGCCCCCACCACCCCTCTAATTCAGAGGGGTTAAAGCCCCCTCCTCCACCTCTCTAATTCAGAGGGGTTAAAGCCCCCCACCTCTCTAATTCAGAGGGGTTAAAGCTCCCCACCTCTCTAATTCAGAGGGGTTAAAGCCCCCACAAACCCTCTAATTCAGAGGGGTTAAAGCCCCTTCCCCCACCTCTCTAATTCAGAGGGGTTAAAGCCCCCCACCTCTCAATTTAGAGGGGTTAAATCCCTCCCCCCCACCTCTCCAATTCAGAGGGGTTAAAGCCCCCCCCCCACCTCTCTAGTTCAGAGGGGCTAAAGCCCCCCCACCTCTCTGATTCAGAGGGGTTAAAGCCCCCCCCACCTCTCTAATTCAGAGTGGTTAAAGCCCCCCCCACCTCTCTAATTCAGAGGGGTTAAAGCCCCCCCCACCTCTCTAATTCAGAGGGGTTAAAGTCCCCCCCCCCCCGCCTCTCTAATTCAGAGGGGTTAAAGCCCCCCACCTCTCTAATTCAGAGGGGTTAAAGCCCCCCCCCCCCCCCCCCACCCCCCCCACCCATCTCTCTAATTCAGAGGGGTTGGGTTAAATGCGGAAGACATATTTCGGTTGAAGGCACTCAGTTGTACAACTTACTAGGTATCACCCTTCCCTTCCCCTTTCCAGTCCTCCACTGTGTTTCACTGAAAGTACATTATATGCTTGGCATTAGTGCCACCACCTCCTCTCTTATCATTAGATCTTGTGTGAGGAAAATACTGTAGAACTAGCAGTTTTGTCTGTCTCTTCAAAGAACCATTAGTATCAGTCAACCCTAACCCTTACACTACACCATATGTTTTGAATAGATGCATTTTAATTATTGTGGTTTTACCTGTAAAGCACCACAGCTATGATGCAGAATCAGAAATACTTCTGTGCTGATGTTCCATTTGATCCCTTAACCAAGAGATTCTCTGAGAAAGCACGTGCACCAAACATGGTCAGGCATTAGCTTACCTCGTTGTGTAACCTCTAACTTCATTTGACTTGATTTGATTTCGCCTCGTTTCAAGCAATTGGATTTAGTTGTTATTTATTATATTGTCTGGCTAAACAGTCTTCTTTCTTTCCTCCAAAATAAGTTGTTGTAGCAGGCTAGCAGCAACAACACCCTTTGCACAGAGGGTGAAATTATACTGCTGAGTGTAAAGTGGTGTTTAAGATCTCTTTGTGGGAGTTCTGAAACTGATTGGAACACCCAGGTCAGAGATGTCAGACTGAACATTCCTTAGCAGAGTTCCTTTTGTCTACAACAACAACAAAAAATTGTCGGAGATTTGCCACATAACATCATGACTCATGCTACCAAACAGCAGAGGTTTGGGCTCTCTGGAGCCGCCACTATATCAATCTTTCCTTTCCTCTTAACATCTACTGTATTTCATTCCAATGCTCTCCTCTATCTACTTTGCCAGTTTCCTTTTTTTCCGTTTGATTTGTCAGCTGGCAGCGTGAAGGCCCATTTGGAAGAATGCTCCAGGTCTGTGCACTGATCATCTGAGATCCTGGCTAGACAGATAAATGCTAAGTCCCAGAGTAAGCCGCTGCATTGGCCGCCAACTCAAGCAGGACTTGGCTCTAGAAAAGACCACTCTTATTGACACAGCCATTGACAACCCGCTGAGAATCACTTTTCTGTCCCCACACCATGCATCAGAAAGGTTTACTTTACAGCACGTACCAACCACGGTCTCATTAGATGTTGTAATCCAATCCACTCTGAAGCAGTCATTTTGGGGAAAGTGCCGTGTCCCCACCAACTCCGTGTGTTTTCTGTCTTTCTGACTAAACCCTTCATTCATCAGGGCTAAGAGAAATTAATATGATACATTTTCCACCTCACAGTAAAGCTTGCTGGGATCCTCACATGACAGGCTCTGTTGTAGTGATCACGATAATGCTAGATCAGTGTAACATCATACCCACTTTGAGGCCACAATGATGACAAATACTGCTCCATTCAAAAACTCTCACATGGGAGAAACACAAGAAATACGTTAAAACCCATTAAAAACTTGGCAATTCATTTCTCCTCCAAAGCCTGGGTGCTGCCAGCCTTATGCTCATAGGAAAAATACCCAAAACGCATTAATCAAGAAGTCAGGCCTCCTCTACTATCATGAATTGATAACAGATGTACATTTTCTGTACAGAGCTATAACACTGTCAGATAATGTTTATTTTTACATACATTTGTGTAATTTATATTTTATAAAGGTGTCCATTTTAAATGAATGACAGAATAGTAATGATTTTGCCTCATCCCCTATTTTGCAGTATTGTAGATAAAACCAGCCACTGAAATGAGTGAAGAAGATTGGGTCATTTCCTTTTACATATTCCACCACAATTTTCCACCACTTTAAATTTCTGGCTTCAAATCAGAATATTTATTCTGAATTTCCTATTTCGCACAGTATACTTTTCTTCTCCTGTAGGACTTTGTTTCTGGAGTGTGTGTCGCGTAAACAGATGATGTGCTTATCATACTTCCCCCAGACCTTCTCTCCCCTAAAGATGCTACAGTAATAAAACAAAAATGTATTAAACTTTTATAATGCTTTTCATTACAGACAGAATCTCAAAGTGCTTGTTAAAGCAGAATAAAATGCAATAAGTAATATAAAGAGAGATACAGGGTACAACACTAGCTAGATCAGATCAAGTCTGTTTGAGTGCTTCTTGAAGTCTCCAGTTTACACACGCAGCCCAATTCTGATTTTTCTTTAGCCAATTATTGCCAGAAGAGCAGATCTGATTGATCAAAAGACCAATTAGAGGCAAAATAATCAGATTTGGACTGCCTGTGTAAATGCAGCCTTAGTGACTAGAGGTACCGTGAAGACTATGATGTCATGTCCTGGGAGGCAGAAAGTCCCACCTGCATTTGTAGCCCATAATTACTATTGTAACGTCTGTCCTATTTTACCTTTATCCAGAGACAGGTCATTTGTTCTAAAATAACTCTCTGTTGATGGTGAAGGTCAGTTAATGCCACTGGGACACATTGTTTAAAGGCATCAGTCCACATCCATTATAAAGAGATGACAGACCATCAGTGGGTGGATTTGAGGTTTCAATGGCTACTGTATCATTTGCATGGATCTGCTGCATGGCTTGAACAGATTAGGGGTTACCTTTTAAAAAAAAAAAAATTCACAGAGTAATGTCAATATTTATTTGGCACAACAAGCGACCTAAAATTAAATAAGAAACATTCAAACGGCCAATCAAAAAGTGAGGTTTAAAGACTGGTACAAAGCTGGAACCATGACACAGAATAACGCCATACATTTTTCAGCCACTGCAACAAGAATATGGTTTTTATCACATTCACAGTTTTTCAGTTTCCTTCAACTGCAGAGCTGTATTTGCTTGACTTCCTTTTATACAGATGGATCTAACAAGCTGGGGCACCTCGGGGCTCCGGATGTGCTGGGGCTCATCTAGTACAAACTGTTCAGGTGTCTGGTTGTTGCCTTGGAGATGGTTTTTTTTTGTGGCTTTTCGGTGCGGGGTTGGTTGGGATGTGGATACCGGGGCGTGTTGGGGTGGCTGTGGACCAACTGGAGGGCCTAGGATGTTTGAAATGTCGTCTGATGGTCTTTTTGGAGGACTTGGGCGTTGTTGTTTTCTGTTGTATGCTTTGTGTATGAGGTATATGTGTCATGTTGTTGATAACTGTGGTATGTTGAACATAGTAATAACATGTTTGAAGGAAAGGGATGACCTGTTGGCCTGCTCAAATAAAAAATGATTTGTCACATGCTTCGTAAACAAGAGGTGTGGACTAACAGTGAAATTCTTACTTTACAGGCCCTTCCCAAAAATGCAGGGGTACGAGGTAATTGAGATATAAGTAGTAACTAGGCAACAAATAATAAATAACAAATAATAAACAAATAAATGACAAATAATGACAAATAACAAATAAATAATAAATAACAAATAAATAAATGACAAATAATGACAAACAACAAATAAATAATAAATAACATATAAATAAATGACAAATAATAAATAAATAAATGACAAATAATGACAAACAACAAATAAATAATAAATAACATATAAATAAATGACAAATAATAAATAAATAAATGACAAATAATGACAAATAACAAATAAATAATAAATAACAAATAAATAAATGACAAATAATGACAAACAACAAATAAATAATAAATAACATATAAATAAATGACAAATAATAAATAAATAAATGACAAATAATAAACCGTAGCAGTAGCGTTAAAAAAGTTGGTGCAAAAAGGGTGGAGATGGTCCGGGTGTCACGTACCTCGTATGAATCGGACCAAGGCGCAGAGTGGTATACGTACATTCTTTATTATTATAAGAATGAACACTGAACAAACTAACCAAAATAATAAAACGAACCGTGATGCTATATTATGAATAGTACAACTAAACATAGAACAAGAACCCACAAACACCAAAGGGGAAATGGCCACCTAAATATGATCCCCCCCCCCCCCGCCCCCAAATCAGAGACAACGATAAACAGCTGCCTCTGATTGGGAACCATATCAGGCCACCATAAACATACAAATACCTAGACCTACAAAACCCTAGACATACAAAAACCCTAGACAATGCAAAACCCCTAGACAATACAGAAACTAGCATATCCACCCTAGTCACACCCTGACCTAACCAAAATATAAAGAAGACAGAGATATCTAAGGTCAGGGCGTGACGTCTGGTCAACTATGTAACTAACTATTTAGAAGTCTTATGGCTCGGGGGTAGAAGCTGTTCAGGGTCATTTTGGTTACAGGTCATTTTGGTACCGCTTGCAAGTCGGTAGTGGAGAGAACAGTCTACGACTTGGGTAGCTGGAGGCTTTGACAATTTTTCGGGCCTTCCTCTGACACCGCCTTGTATAGAGGTTCTGGATGGCAGGGAGCTCGGCCCCAGTGGTATTGGTATTTGGTATTTTATTAGGATCCCCATTAGCTTTTGCAAAAGCAGCAGCTACTCTTCCTGGGGTCCACACAAAACATGAAACATAACACACAGAACATCATTAGACAAGAACAGCTCAAGGACAGAACTACGTACATCTTTAAAAAGGCAAGACGTAGCCTACATATCAGTGCATACACACAAACTATCTAGGTCAAATAGGGGAGAGGCGTTGTGCCGCGAGGTGTTGCTTTATCTGTGATGTACTGGGCCATACGCACAACCCTTCGTAGTGCCTTGCGGTTGCATGAGAAGCAGTTGCCATTCCAAGAGTTATGAAGCCAGTCAAGAGGCTCTCGATGGTGCAGCTGTAGAACTTTTAAGGATCTGAGGGCCCCTGCCAAATATTTACAGCCTCCTGAGGGGGAAGAAGCGTTGTCGAGCCCTCTTCACAACTGTGTTGGTATATGTGGACCATGATAGATTCTTAGTGATGTGGACACAGAATGGAATGGGGGCGTGGCTCGGTCCTCCGTTTCCTGTAGTCCACAATCAGCTCCTTTGTCTTGCTGACGTTGATGGAGAGGTTGTTGTCTTGGCACCACACTACCAGGACTCTGACCTCCTCCCTATTGGCTGTTTCATTGTCATCTGTGATAAGGTCTACCACCGTCGTGTCATCGACAAGCGTAATGATGGTGTTGGAGTCGTGCATGTGTAGCGGATGTGAAACTGCTAGCTAGTTAGCGGTGGTGCGCGCTAAATAGCGTTTCAATCGGTGACGTCACTTGCTCTGAGACCTTGAAGTAGTAGTTTCCCTTTGCTCTGCAAGGGCTTTTGTGGAGCGATGGGTAACGATGTTTCGTGGGTTGCTGTTGTTGATGTGTGCAGAGGGTCCCTGGTTCACGCCCGGGTATGGGTGAGGGGATGGTCTAAAGTTATACTGTTAAACATGGCCACACAGTCGTGGGTGAAGAGGAGAGGACTAAGCACACACCCCTCTGAGGAGCCCCGTGTTGACAGTCAGCATGGCAGATGTCTGCATTCCCCACCTGGGGGTGGCCCGTCAGGAAGTCCAGGATCCAGTTGCAGATGGAGGTGTTCAGTCCCAGAGTCCGTAGCTTAATTAATGATGAGCTTGGAGGGCACTATGGTGTTGAATGCTGAGCTGTCGTCAATGAACAGCATTCTCACATAGGTGTTCCTCTTGCCCAAGTGAAGTCAGGTGTCAGAGTCAGTCTGATGAAACAATTTTGTGGATTCTTTTAGGGAGATACTTCTTCTTCTGTTCCGGTCCTTTCCACAACAAAGTCTCTGAAATTAGTCCTGACAAAGAAAAACCATCTGATTGACAGAGCAGAAAAGTAAATAAAAACAATATGGGGATGAGGTAGATTGGGTGGGCTATTTACAGATGGGCTATGTACAGCTGCAGCGATCGGTTAGCTGCTCAGATAGCTGATGTTTAAAGTTAGAGGGAAATATAAGTCTCCAGCTTCAGTGATTTTTGTAATTCGTTTGTCCCAAATTCTCCTTACTTACTATTTATA